>NC_056741.1:496838405-496978405 GCF_019279795.1 Protopterus annectens
ATATCTTCACTGGAAATTTGTTTCATATCAAGAAAAAGTGAATTTATTTTTGCAGAATTTGATAGTATTCAGCATTCTCTTCAGGAATATCTACTTATAAATCAAAATTGGTTATAATTTCCAGTCAAAACCTTTATCTGAACAAATACTTCACTTCTGGGAGATTTTCAACATGAGTTATAGTAAGGCAAACAACCTAAAAAAGGAACTACAGACTTTGATAACAACTATTCAAGACCTCACAACTAAGACTGATATAATTGACTGTAAAATAGACAACTTTAAAGAAAAAACTACCAAACAGATGGATATGCTTCATGAGGATTTAAAACAGCAAAACATTAAAATTACTAGTATTGAGGAATCATTAACAGACTTTGATGGAAGATTGCTAGAAAATGAAAACAACATAGAATTTTTGCTTAAACAAAATACTTCATTACAACATAAACTGGATGATCTAGAGAAGAGATCACTCTGGAATAATATAAGGATTTGTGGTCTTCAGGAAAATATAGAAGGAAACAATATGTCAAGTTTCCTTAACTCATGGCTGCCAAAATTTCTAGAGTTACCATAGGGTTTATCTTTTGGTATAGAGAGAGCACATCGGTCTCTCACATCAGGAAACAGTGCCAACAGGAAACAACCTAGATCTGTCATAGTAAAATTCCTATCATCTTCAGATAAAGACTTAATTCTAAAAGCAGCCTGGTCAAAATCACCTTTAAAATACAATGACTCTATCATTCACTTCGATAATGACTATTCAACAATGGTAATTACCAAAAGAAAGGTTTTTTTACCTCTAATTAAAGAACTGAAAAAGGTACAGATTAAGACTCACCTCTTGTTTCCAGCAAGGCTGAATATTTTTCTTCCTGATGGACCTCCATTGTTTGAGGATCTTGATTCTGCTGTGACATATGTTAAAAACCACAAATTACTGGAAAAAATAGAAGAGATGGAGTGGGCTAACCGCTCTCTTAAAAGAATGGCTCCTAAAACTACATGGAAATCTACTGAAAAACAAGAGACTAAAGAATAAATGAGAAATACAGACTATTTATAAAACAAACTATTATTGTGGACTATGCTTTTATTAACAAGTCTGTTTTGATATGTTATAAATGCAAGGTAAGATTTACATTGCTTTTCATATGTTGCATGTATATAATATTTCATTCATAACTTAATTTGGTGTAATATAACATGCTTAATATACCATCAATATATTTATAATGAACACTTTAAGTATTAATTTTATATAAGTAAGCATACCATATAAAATGCATTACCTCAGTTTCTGCTTCATAATATAAGATACTAAGCTGTATATTACACTTTAAATTTCACACAGCTATAATATATACAGTTATAAATATTTATTATTCTATGTAAGATAAAATGAAGGGATACATTGGAAAATATAAAGTAAGGAGGGATGGAGGGGAGGGAAAGACAAGAAGAAAAGTTTTTTTTTTTATATACATATAATTTCTTGTATATATAGCATAGTATACATAAGTCTCTCTAAACTCAAAGCAATAACAATGCATAACATACTCAAAGCCTTCTTCTGTCTTCTAATTGCACTTTAAGTCATAGAGAATAACACATTTATATAACAGTTTCCTTCTCACTTCTAACCATACAGTACTGGTCAGCACTGAGCATAAACACCCTCAGAGTAGAACAAGAATTCACAATGTAATTATTAAATATGTACGATATACATTTATCCAGGATAGACAAATGTTGAGAAGGTAGTGTAGTATCTGTGGGTTTAAATGCCAATGCATACATTAGCTCTGAAAAGCTGGGAGATGTTATATGTGTTTCTATTACAAGGCTTATTATTTATATATTAATCTAAACTCTAGGGAATATATATAGTTAAAAATAAACATAGTGCTTTTAAATGACAAACTAGAGCAGTAGGAAAAGTTACAACATTACTTTCATGCTTTGTTTGAAAAGTTATTTTTGATGACAGTTTTACAGTTTCTAGTATGGGAAATAGATATATGCTGATTCACTTGCATAAAATGTTTTTTTACTGAAACTTGGCTGTTTCCCACCGAAAAAATAAGGGAGACAACTTTGAACATTCTCCTTACTTCGTGCAGTTCTCTCACGAGCTAATTATTTATTTGGAAAACATTCTACAGTTTGTGGAATCATCTCTTCTCACTCTGAACTCCCTCAACGATGTGAAGCAACTGGATAATGTCATCACTGTGCGACGAACATTTCCAGGAAGTGCAGAACTGTATTTTGACTGTATCTTGGTTTAACAGACTTTTTTGTTTTAAATCAACTGTTATTTACTTAAAATGATAATTTATATGGTCGATGACAAGATTATATATTACAATAACATAATATCTTCATCTTTTGTGACTTGAGGAAAGGATTACAGAACAGATAAAGGAAGAAAATATGAAAAGAAGAGGTGAGAGAGGAGATGGTTATGAGAGAACTGTGTGAGTATTAAAATGTAAATATCTATGTGCTTTATTTTTAGACCCTATAGACCCTACAAGTGTAAATACTGATGGTAACATTCATTTTTGTATGTTTGTATGTGTGTATGTATATATATATATATATATATATATATATATATATATATATATATATATATGTATATATATATATAGTTGTATGTGTGTATATGTATAAAATATTTTTTTTTCTCTCCCTTATCTTTCTTTGAAGTATCACTGCATACTATGATTATGGTTACCATACTCAAAGTTAATATCTTCACAAATTTGTGCAATCTTTATATTTAATTGTCATAAATAAGGTTATGCATATCCTTTCAGAATGTTTGTTTGCATAGCAAAGACTTGAATACCAAAAGTGGTATACTAAAAAGAACTTTGCAAATAGATATCTTATTCTGCCATTAGTGAAAGCGGTTCTATATACACATGTTTATAGTGAATACATCCCATTTGGGGGTGATACAATGTTTATTTAAATGACATACTGTTTATAATTACACCTACATCTTCTAAATAGTTATTCTAAATATAAATATTTATACGGGATACTAACTACATGTTAACCTTGCTTTACTTTTTTTTTTTCTCTCTCTTTTCTCTCTCTCTCTCGTGTTCATGTATATAAGTTAAATAAAGGGAAGAGATATAACGAGAGTTACAAACATGTTAATACAAAATAGAATTACATTTAAACAAACCATGGTTTGAACAATAACATTGTGTCCTGGATAACGTATTATATCTGATAACCTAATAGAAATGTTGTTTATACACACAACCTCTGTTATCTATGTTAATAGTAAGGCAGTGTGCTAAATTACTTAGTCCTTTTAAATAATCTGTTAGACATTTGCCTTATTTTGGAATGTAAATCATATCTTAAATCTATTTGGTTACATAGGTTTCTTATTAGATATGGTATCTATGAACGTATAAACCTTCCAGATAACACTATATTGGGACAATTAATGATTTCATTAGAATTTGGTTATTTTAATGTTTCTAACTTAAAGTATGTAAAGTATGTTATTAGTGGAGTTTGTACTCTGTTGTTACAGTTTAGGGATTGATCTCAGTGACAGATGTCATTGGGATTAGGAGGTTATAACTCCAGGTGGGGAGCATCGGGGTGTTTGTTTATATCTAGTGTATGCAATATTTTTTTTTAAAAAGAGTTTTTTGACATCCAGAGTAGCTTATTTACAGAAAATATAGAGAATAAAGCTCAAGGAATACATTTTTTCCTAAAGACATGAGATTTAATATTTTTACTAGGAACAAATTCACTTTTTTGTGGAAATTTTCACATTATACATATGATATTGATATGTTACTAACACATCTTTCAGGTACAATTACATGATATGACTATGTTGAAAGGTATGTCACTTAACATAAATGGCTTGAACAATCCATATAAAATAAGTAATTTGTTTAAATATCTAGCTTTTCATAAATCTAATATAGTATTCTTACAAGAAACCCATTTAACAAAAGATACTATTAAATTTCTAGATACAAATAAATACACAAATATAGTAAGCTCAGAATGTACGGAAAAAAAAAAGAGGTGTAGCAATATTGTGGAACAAAACATTACCATTACCCAGAATAATCAAAACATACCAAGACAATAAAGGTTTGCTTTGCTTGGCTGCAATTGAGATGGGTAAGAAACTATATACATTAATAAACAACTATTGGTTATCTGGTATTGGTACTAATACCATTAGACACATATTGAATCAAATAGTTTCACTATCTGAGGGACATATCATTATGGCAGGTTACTACAGATGTATCTTAGGCCCTAAAGATACAACCACTTCAGGAAAAAGAAAAAATACAGCTCAAGCTAAACAACTTATAAATTTCATAGACTTATACCTACTCAAAGACATACATCATTTTGTGGATCATAACTCATTACAATACACGTTCTATTCTAATAGCTACAAAACACATTCTAGAATTGATAGAATATTTCTTTCCACACAGATAATGAATAACCCGACCAATAGCAAAATTACATCCTGCCCAATCTCGGACCATAATACTATCATATTTGAACTTAATATTAATAACACCCATAGTGCCCAAATTAAAAGGATTCCAGCATATCTCATACAACTTAAGGATTTTCAATTATTCATAACAGAAGAGACACAAAACTTCATTAATATAAACTCAGCATCAGCCACACATGATATATTTATCTGGGATGCCCTAAAAGCATATTTGTATTGACAAATAAACAAATGGTTTTATAATAAGATGAAAATATGGGATACAGATATAAGAATAATACAGGATAAACTGAACTCATTATACACAAATAATAAAGACAACTTTTTTCAAAGAATATAAGGGATGAGATATACAAACTAAATGAGGAATACAGATCTATCCTACATCATAAAGCAAAGATAACACTAGAAAAATATAGGTTTCTTGCTTATTCTGTAAATCCTAAACATTTATCAAACCTTAAGAATAAGATCAAAAGATTAAATAAATAGAATTATATTAAAGAAATACATTCTGCAAAAAGAAAAGAGAAGTACATAGTATGCAAGATATATTAGAAGAGTTTAGATGTCACTTTGATGAAATTAATCAATCCACACAACAACGCAAGATAACATAAGAGATTATATTAACAAGAATATATATTATAAACTAAACAAACAATAAATTGAAGTTATTGATAAACAAATTACTTTATCAGATATACAAGGTCAAGTAAGTAAGCTTAAACTAAACAAAGCTCCAGGTAACGATGGAATTATTCCTGAAATCTATAAGATAATGCCCAAAATGGCTATTTCCTTACTACACAAAGTATACAATTTGGCCCAAAGTGATAATATTACACCCCCATCCTGGAAATATACATTTATATCCCCTATTTTAAAATCATATAAAGACCCAAAATTCTGTACTTCATACAGACCAGTATCTTTACTGAATATCGATTATAAGATGTTTATGAATATATTCTCAGAAAGATTGAAGAAATTCTTACCCCACTTAATAGACGAAGACCAGACAGGATTTATAACCAACAGAAGTACTTTTGATAATATAAAACGAACCCTAGCTATTATAGACTTCTCACAAAGGAAGAAAAGGAACTTATCATTAATTAGTCTTGATATTAATGCGGCCTTTGATTCTATTAACTGGATCTAACTATTTACTGTTTTGGAATGCTTACATTTTTCACATCATTTTATTAATCTTCTAAAACATTTATATGAAGAAACCTATGCATGTATCAAAATAGGGTCATATATTTCCAATAAAATATCTATTACAAAAGGCACCAAACAAGGATGTCCTCTCTCTCCTCTACTATTTACTTTGATAATGGAACCCTGGGCAAATGAAATAAGAAACAATAAAGAAATAGAGGGTTTGGAAATGGATAAAGAAAATATAGCCAAAATCCAGCTGTTTGCGGATGATGTTCTTATCACCACAAAGGGAAATGACTCCTCATTCATGTCATTATATGAATCAATTACAAAGTTTCAAATGATGCCCAGTCTATCATTCAATGACAATAAAACAAAAATTCTACCCATATATCCTAATAATAAAAAAATTAGAAAAGGATGATAGGAAATAATACATATCACATTGCTAATGCAGTTCAAATCACATATCTTGGAATCATTCTTGCCAAAGACATTAAATCAATAATTCAATTAAACTATAACAAATGTTTTCAAAATATCCAAGAATTATTTTCAAAATGGAATACAATAATATTTACTACTGAAGAAAGACTAACCATTATAAAAATGATAATTCTACCTAAAATCTTATACATAATAAAATCCATTCAAAATCTACCCTCAAAAAGGTTTATAAATAAACTAAACACTTTAATACTAAGATTCTTTTGGTCACGAAAACCCCCCTAAAATTACTATTAATCAACATACTAACAGCTGGAAGAATGGCGGAATAGCTTTCCCAGATTTAAATCTCTATTCGATTTCCGCTATAATCAGATCAATTTTTCAGCTCTTAGATATAACCTATTTAGCTAAATGGAAATCTTTATGGGAAGTATCAGCCATGGAACTTATAATGAGACCAACATCATATCAACTAGAATTCATAAACACACCTTTTATATGGATCTTAAAAGAATATTTTGTCACACATACTAATCCTAATCATACTGCCATTTACATACATAATATTATAATTAACTTTAGAAACTTTATATATAAACATGTTAAATATAAAGAATACTTTTTTATTTCCTAAAGCATATACACAAGAGACTTTTGCTACCACAGATATTAACAAAATTTCTCAACTGAAAAACAATGAACTCAAATACTGGTTCCAGCTAACTTATGAATACAAGACTAGTTCAATGGATCATATTATACAGGAATATAAACTTAATAATTCCTCATGGTTAGATAAACAAACACTTATACTATATCTTGATTATAAGCTGAAACTAGCTTCATCAACTAGCAAACATGACACCAGGATATTATTACAATTTCTTCAATCAACATTATTACACCAGCATACATATTCAGGTAGTCTCTCCTTTATTTATAGACTTTTAAGAGAAGAAACATTTTCTTGCACACATAACCACTGGAGTTATTATAGTTTAATTACTCATAATTCCCCAAGTATGCAAGATAAGGTTAATATGCTACAATCAGCTGGGAAAAATAATTTTCTCTGAAATGGAAGATTTACACATGGAGATTCATGAATAGATCCTTTTATACACCACAAATAATGGACAAAATTAATAAAAAACAGAACATCTGTAATAGATGCAACTCTAATGTAGATATTAACTGGGCACATATGCTTTTTGACTGTCCAACCTTAAATATATTTTGGAATAAAGTAAATGACGTATTACAACCACTTTTTTCAGGCAACTTCATATTGAATAAATCATTAATTATATTTAATGCACCTGTTCCACAATGTGTTAGGAAAACCAAATGCTCATTACTATGGACTATATTGGCAGTAGTTAGAAAGGTCATAACAAAAAATTGGATTTTAAAAAATCCTATTGGCAGTAGTTAGAAAGGTCATAACAAAAAATTGGATTTTAAAAAATCCTCCAACATTTTCTGAGTTTGCTGATTTATTAAAAGAAGTTAGTCATTTACAAATAAGAACCATAACCTCTAGAACTGCTAGAAAGACATATGAATATCATTTATGGGTTTACTTACAAAATATGTTGGAAAAAAAATGATCATTTTGCATAAAGGTAATTGACTTTCCTTGTCATTCATGAGAACAAGTTACAAAAGGAAGGTTATAGTGTATGTTAATGTATAAATACTGGATATCTATGTCCATACTTTGTTTGCTTTGTTATTTGTATATTCATATTTAAATGCTTTAAATATATGTTATCAATTTGTAAATCTATAATGTAAATTATCTTATATATGTCTATGTGATTGTTTTCATTATAATCAAAATTAATAAAACTGTTTTAAAAAAAGAAATGTCTTCAAAATGTTTTTTACTGTACTTTAGTTAGACTACCACAACACATTTACTTATTATAAAATACTTGCAACAAGCTGCAATGTATTCAATTAACTGTTTTGTACTGGATCTATATTCATTGATCTGACTATATCTATGACATTTAAAAAGGAAAATATGTAACATCACCCTTGGCATTTTTATTTAACTATTTTTTTTCTTTTCTAGGTAATGTTTTTGTCATCAGCTTGTCTGTTGCTGACCTGCTTGCTGCCCTGTATCCCTATCCTGCATTTCTAACTGCAATAGTCAGTGATGCTTGGATACTTGGAGATATGCACTGTAAATTAAGTGGGATTGTCCTTAGCATGGGGGTCATTGGTTCTGTCTATAGTATTACAGCCATTGCAGTCAATCGGTACTGTTGTATATGTCACAGTAGCAGATATGACAAGCTATACAGTATGAAGAAAACCTATTGTTATTTTGGCATTCTCTGGTTAGTGACTATCATTGTCTTGCTGCCTATCATTTTTGTTGATGCTTTGCAATATGACCCACTAATATACTCATGCACATTTATACAAAGCGTTAATGCATCATGTGCCATGTCTGTGGCCTTTATTCATTTTATTATTCCAGTTTCACTTGTCATCTTCTGCTACTCAAGCATTTGGATCCTACTTATTCAGGTCAAGTACAGAGTCAGGCAAGAGAGCAAGCAGAAACTGAAGCCTTCAGAAATACGGAGTTTTCTAACTATGTTTGCAGTGTTCGTGATTTTTCTCATTTGTTGGGGTCCATTTAGTGTTAATAGTTTGATTTTAGGCTTCAGTCCACCTGGGAAGGCTCCAGAAATTCCTAACTCACTCTATGTATTAAGTTATTTTATTGCCTACTTTAACAGCTGCCTTAGTGGTATTATTTATGGAATTATGAACAAAAATTTTCGCCAGGAGTACAAAAAAATATTTACGCTGCTTTGTGTGCCAGTGCTAAAGTGCAAGAAGACATCTTAAAGTAACCTAATGTAAAAAATGTATAATAAAAAGGTTGTGACCATCTTTTCAACCTGACTTCTCATTTATCAGAAATATATATGAAATTTTCAAATACAGTGGTCCGGATTTACGAAGGCTTGCACTGAGTCTAAGAACAGAGTAAGACTCCATACAGCCAACATGTCTGCCGAGCGATCCAGGAACAGCTGGCAGGGGCGTGCAAGAGAGCTCCTAAAATGACTCTTACACGGACAGGGTTCGGTTATGCAAATTACCTCATTTGTTGCCAAAAGCTATGCAAATGAGGTAAATTTGAGATCGAGGAAACCCTAACCTGTCCGAGTAAGAGTAGTGTTATTTGCAGAAATGTACTCCATTGTCAACTGAGTACCGTTCTGCAAATAGCAAAACGGAGCTGTGACAGCTCCAAATAAAGGATGCATCCAGTTGAGGAAGCATGCCAATGGCCAAATATACGGCCATTGGCAATTTTTCCCATTGCAAAATAAAAAAAAAACATTTTTTTTTACCTCGATCTCCGACGTTTAAGCGTAGCATTCTAAAAACCATGAAAAAAATAAATAAAAGCCACAAATAGGGATTTTATTCAAAATAATCAACTGCCATGCAAGTGAATGGAAGGCTGAAGACAACATGGCTACTGAGTCGAGGTTGCTAAACGGGGAAGCTCAGTCTAAGAGATGTAACCAAGCATTAGTAAGCAATCCTATGCAAATGAGGGTAAGGATAGTGAATCCCAATTTTACATGGCATATGAGCAAAGTCTGTGGAATGTAAGAGTAGGATAAGGGGAGTACCAGAGTAGAAGAAAGGTGACATCATGAGGGGGGGTATGTATGAAAGAATGTAAGCTCATTGGAGCGGAGTGGCATGTGTTTGCTGCCAGTTACTCATCACTGGAAGAGGCGTGTCAACAGGTATCCTAGCTAAAGCCAAGAAATTGAAGGTGTATGCCGTGGATAACACTCAAGTTTCTTGCTGAAGTGCCTACAATGTGTTTGAGCGTGGGTGCGCACCTGTAAATCTGAGTAAGACTGTGTGCACTCGTGTGAGCCTGTGTGTGTGCGTTTAAGCCAGAGTAAGCATGTGTAAGGTTGTTGAAATCTGTGTAAGCGCGTTTGCGCCTGTGTGCATGCGTTCAAGCAGGAGTCAGCAAGTGTTAGGCCCTGTAAGTATGTGTGCATGCGTGTGAGCTGGTGTGCATGTGTTTGCGCGGTGCTGCCCCCTGTGGAAACAGAAAGGGAAAAGGAAGCACAACAAATAGTAGGAAGTTAATCAAGGAGAACTAGCAGAGCTAGCAGGTGAAAACAATCAGAATTAGGCAATTACACAGGCAGTACACTAGCCCAGCTGAGCACTTAAAACTCTACAAACAACATTCCACCATGTTTTCCTCAGAGACACTGCAACACTGCAGTAAACTAAGAGAAGTGAAAACTTAAAAAGCTTTACTGAGACAAAGAAATGTTAGAGGCTGCCATTGTTGTTATAAAGTGACATATGCGACATGCTGAGGGTGGTGACAATACAAATGCTGTTGAGTAACCCACAGTGAGGAGATGGAGAAGAGTGTACAGGCCCAGGGTAACCTACAAGGGGCTACATGAGCTGGAGATAGTGGAGCGCTATAGAGTGGACAGAGACCTCATGCAGCAAATTGTTGAGCTGTGCAGGCCACGCCTCACACACAGAAGCAACAGAGGGGAACCCATCCCAGTGGAAACCAAGAATGCTAGCAACAGGTACCTTCCTGAGACCAACTGGTGATATGATGGGATTTCACAGGCATCAGCATCCAGGGTACTGCACCAGTTCCTGAATGCCATGTCAGCACACGTCGCTGATCATGTATATTTCCCCAATTCCTGTGAGGTATTGGCCAGCAATATGCATCTTTTCCAGCAAATAGCGGAATACTCGGAGGTAGTGGGTGCAATAGACTGCACGCAGATATGCATCAAAGCACCAGCTGGTGAGCGGGGTAGGGCCTACTTTAACCACAAGGGCTTCCCCTCCATCAACTGCCAGGTCATGTGTGATGCCCAGGGCATAATACTGAATGTGTGTGCTGGCTGCCCTGGAAGCTGCCATGATTCCCATATCTGGCATCTGACACAGCTGTACCAGACATTTGCCAATGGGGACATCCCTCATGGTCACCTAGTGGGAGATGCTGGATATGCACTGGAGCCGTGGCTGATGACACCCATCAGAAATGCACACACACTTGAACAGGAACGCCATAATGAGGCACACACACAAACACGAAATGTAATTGAGCGTGTATTTGGGCTGCTCAAGTCACGGTTCCGGTGCCTGGACACATCTGGTGGAGCCTTGCAGTACTCACCAACTACATGTACCCAAATTGTCATGGTATGTGCTATGCTGCATAATATGATCCTGCAAAATCAGCTGCAGCAGGAGTAGCATTGGGCCGGGCCAAACAGCCCCCCACCATTGTCAAGGCCATCACAGGTGGAGCTTGGCTCGGAGGAGGAACAACCTGAGCCTGCCCCAGTAGACAGAAGGAGGCGTGCCCAGTATGCTTTGGCCTTGGCAAAGAGGCAAAGCATAGCACATACACTGGCTCAGTAGGAACCCTGGAAATGATGCCTCTCTTTGACTCACACATATAGTAAAGGGGATGCCTAACTTGACACTACCTGTTTTCAAACATGTATAAGGAGTGTACTATGTTCATCCAACATAGGCAGCCCTGCAGCACCACCTGGGGCATCATTGCCATGTTTTAAGCAATATAAAGCAGTGCTAAACAGCTTTTACCACTATTTAGTATATGTAAACAAAATTGCACATACTAACTAGCACAACTTTGGGCAATGTTCAGCAATATTGGGCAATGTTCAGCAATGTTGGTTAACGTGCAATGTTGGGCAAGTTCGGTCAAAGTTGGGCATAGTTGAGCAAAAGCAGGTAAACATGCTCATATTTGCTTTACTGGTCCTTAAGCAGTCTGGTCTGCCCAGTATGAAAATATAAAGCAGTGACAGTCCTCAATCCCGGAATACTGTGCATTATAGTCACAGTACTGAACCACTAAACCATGATAGCATTTCACTGGTCAGCCTCTCTGAAGAAATGTTGATAAGTCTATGCAAAGTGTCTCATGGAAACCCTGCAGGCACAGCATAATCCCTGTAGAGTTATGACACAAAGGTGAGCCCTGCAGTAAAAATACAACTTGATTTTCAACACAGTATAAATGTTAATATTGGGCGTGTTCACACATGTCAACAAATGTAGTGGAACTCAGACAGCAACATATTGAAAGGTCACACTGTGTATGTTTGAATGTGATTTCCTTTGAGAGGAGCTCACTTTTTGGAAACTAGGAAAACACCTTAAAAGTGGTATATTCCTTTTTGGCAAGTCTGATGATGTCAGCATCCCACAAATAAAGCAGTGGAAATAAAAACTCCCAGTGCAGCATATAGTATGTCGTGTTAATGCATATCTCTTTACTATCAGAACATAATTAGGTAGAGGTTTGAATCCTGAAATTACTGTGTGTGGGGGGGGGGGTGATTTCCTTTGAGAGGAGTGCCCCTTTTGGAGACTAGGAAAACACCTTAAAAGTGGTATATTCCTCTTTGGCAAGTCTGATGATGTCAGCATCCCACAAATATAGCAGTGGAAATGAAAACTCCCAGTAAAGCATATCGTGTGTTGTGTAATACGTATGATTTTAGTAACATAACCTATTTAGGTAGAGGTTTGAATCCTGCAATTGCTGAGTGTGTGTGTGGGGGGGGGGTGTATGATTTCCTTTAAAAAGAGTCCCCTTTTTGGAGACTAGGAAAACACCTTAAAAGTGGTATATTCCTCTTTGGCAAGTCTGATGATGTCAGCATCCCACAAATAAAGCAGTGGAAATCAAAACTCCCAGTAAAGCATATAGCACATCATGTTAATGCATATCTCTCTAATATCACAACGTAGTTAGATGGGGGTTTGAATCCTAAAATTGCTGTGTGTGTGACACTGTTGGTCAATGTGTTGTGGGCTTTGCTTTTACTACTATATGACATATCAGTAAAACAACAGTATGTGTATTGCACACTTCAGGTATCTGTGTGGCAAATACATATATGTGCATGTGACCTCAATTAGTTCATAGGTGTGATGCCTGCTTTCTACATGAATACATCTGTTACCTTTGACAGATTGTGCTGCTGCATCTCAGACCTTAGGTCACATATGCATGTTTGTGACAAGGCCAGCCACTGTAGTGATCTGTGGCCTAGGTCATCTGTGTCACACACACCCATGACAGTTTCTATAGAATAGTGTGAGTGAGGGTTCATGCCTGGGGTATATTTCAGACATGTTCAAACACAACAAAGTATGTCAATAATGGACATTCATTATAGGTGTACAACAACTTTGTGGATATGCATACAGACCCCTTATTGCTTATGTGATACACCGAGGGACTTCAGAATACCTTTGGAAATGTGAATACCAAAGGACAGATGACAACACTTGGCTGTATGTACACATCGGTACCCGTTCTACATGTTGGGGGCTACTACCTATGTGCTACTGTCGGGATACTATGTTTAGTAATTGTGGATGACTATGCTATAGTTGGCTTATAGTTTTACAGCATAGGTTGGACAACGGGTATCTGTCTGTATGATACCCTTGTGGAGGATGTGTCTCATCCGGAGAATGCATTGTAGGCCACTGTATGCATTTCCAGATGTGGATGGACATATCCCTAGTGTGTTTGCTTGTACCTAAGAGGGCTACATGCCAAACAGGAGTGGTCCCAGGAATGGGTGGCGGTCAATACCACTGGTTACTGGTATAGTATAGTACCAGAAGGATCCAAATGCTACTGAGTTTCCTACATCTGTGTGTCAGTTATCAAGACATCATCTAATGATTGGTTATAGTCAGGCTGTTGAGGTTGTGTATACTACCAGAATGCAAACCAATGACAGATAATAACAGGCTGAACAAGGAGAGGGTGACTGTGAGCTGCCTATCGGGAGCTAGGATCCGCCACATAACACACGCATTCAGGTCACTCCAAAGCAAGTACAAATATGACTCCATCATTGTCCATGCTGGCGTGAATGACCTGAGACGTACCTCCCTGGACTACATGAAAAGAGACATAGAGGAGCTCTCTGATTATGTAGCCCAGGCTGGTATGACCCTGAGCAGCATCTTGCCCTCACCAAGAATGATGCCACAATACAAAGACAAGATGATCAGCTTTAATAATTGGCTCAAGTACTGGTGTCATTCTAAGGGGATGCAATGTCTGTCTGCCTCAGATGACATGTTGGACAAGCCACGCTGCTTTGCAAGGGATGGCTTGCACCTGTCACCACTGGGCTTCCGGATATTGGCTAAGGCTCTTGCCACCCCCATAGTGCCTTTTTTAGGCAAGGCTCAAAAGACAAACCCACCTCCTTAGAAAACAAAAATGGAAAAAAACTAAGGGTAATGCTGCTCAATGCCAGAAGTCTAAATCTCAAGATACAGGCACTCGATGCACTCCTCAGTATGGAGAACATCGACGTCTGTGCAGTAACTGAAACCTGGTTCAAGGCTCCTGAGAGCACCCCAGCGCTACCAGGCTATACCTCGTAGCATGCTTTTTGCCCCAAAACCGGGCGAACCACAAGGAGGGGAGTGTCCATATTCATCAAGGACACCCACACCTCCAGGTTAGTAGCAACACATGAAGCATCGGAGACCATACAGGTGCAACTAACCATAGGCAAAACTGCTATACAACTGGTAGCATGTTACAGACCACCCTCCCAATCTCAGGAACCCCACTCAGCCTTCCTGAAGACATTGGAGGATATGAATGTATCACAAAATACCATCATACTGGGAGACTTCAACTACCCTAACATAGATTGGGTACATTATTCTAGCCCTAACACCCTAGCCCAAAGGTTCCTGGAATTCATAAATTCAAATGCACTGGAACAACTAGTCACCTCTCCCACTAGGGGAGATAATATACTAGACCTGATCATCACAAACATGGGGACAAAATGCTCCACACCAGAGGTATACCCCTCACTAGTGAGATCTGACCACAAACTAATCACCCTGGATATACATATCCCACCTCCACCCCCAGCACAAAAGACCACAGTGAAAAACTTCTCAAAAGCAGACTTCACTCTTCTTAAGACTGAGATGGTATCCTTTAAGCCCACTGGGCCCGTGGATACCACATCCCACAATGCTGAATCCTTCACAAATGCTTTCTATGCACATCTCCAAGAATGCATGGATTATGCAATCCCAAATAAATCCAAGTCCCTCTCCACCAAAGGCAAGCATCCTGTGTGGTGGACCTCAGCCATTAACAAATTGTATAACAAAAGAAGGAAGCTACTGCACGACAGAGCAAAATCCCATAAAGGGAAGACATATCTGATCAACACTAGCAGAAAACTATGTTCTCTCATAAAAACATCCAAGGCCAACTTTGAGAGAAAAATCGCTAAGGACACTAAAGATAACCACAAAGCCTTCTTCAGCTATGTTAGAAACCTGGGCGGAAACCCCCAGATATGCTCAGAGTTAGTTCACAACAACAAAAAATACACTGAACCCACAGATATTGCCAACATTCTGGCTGAGAGGTTCAGTGCAAAGTTCTCCTCCCACACCCCAAAAGAAGAAATACTTATCCCAGCTGAATGTAATCTCCTGTCATCTCAGATGTCCAAGTGAGAGCCCTCAGCAAAGCTAAAAACACAGCATCAATGGGACCTGACGGTATCCCGGGTTGCGTGCTACGTGAAATCCAAGAGGAGCTAAACCCGCACATAAAAATGCTATTTAACCTTAGCCTTACTACAGGATATGTACCTCAACACTGTCGTACAGCAACAGTGGTCCCACTCCACAAAGGGGTACCTCTACAGACCCTGGGAACTACCACCCCATAAGCAACCAGCCTGGTCTGCAAAGCTATGGAAAGAATCATTATGGAACTCATAAACAGAGACATTGGGGACCTACAGACACTTGACCCCACCCAGTTCGGCTTTGTAAAGGGCAGATCCTGCCTTTTGAACCTGGTTGACTTTTTCGAAACAGTCACTAGAGCCATTGACGAGGGCAAAGCAGTCCATACAGCCTACCTGGACTTGGCTAAGGCCTTCGACACAATAACCCACTCAGGCATCATAGATAAGCTCAACAGCTTAAACATAAACCCTTATGTCACTAGATGGGTTACAAACTGGCTAAAGGACAGAACCCATAAAGTTAAAATCGCTGGAGAATGTCAGACTCAAAGCCAGTCACAAGTGGTGTCCCACAGGGATCTGTCCTGGGACCCCTCTTGTTCGGCATTTATTTCTCAGATGTTAAAGCAAACATGGGAGGGTTGTGGCTGACAAAGTTCACAAATGACTGCAAACTAGGCGCCATAGTCGATACACCAGCGAACACATACATCCTACAAAAAGGCCTCACAGAAATGGACAACTGGTGCCGGAGTCATGGTCTTAAACTAAATGCCAAAAAATGTATAGTCATCCCCTTTGGGAAAAACAAAGTACCCACAAATTATCACATAGACAGCAACCCACTGAGTACGGAAAAAGTAATCAGAGACCTAGGGACCCAAGTCGACAGCGACCTCTCATTTGACACCCATGTTGCCAAAGTGGTTAGAAAAACATTCTACCTTGCACACCTCATCATGAAGGAATTCACCTCCAGATCCAAGGATGTCATTGTACCCCTATACTCCTCCCTCATCAGACCCATGATTGAGTACAATGCCCCATTTGGTATGTACCTCACCCGGCATTTGCAACAGCTGGAGAGACCACAAAAGTACCTCACCAAGAGGATCAAGGGTCTCCAACATATGTCTTATTCTGCCAGACTAAAGAAACTCCAGCTCTATTCAGTAGCATACCGCCTGCTCAGAGGTGATCTCTGCCTGACGTACAAGGCCATGTCCAATCAGGAACTGATCGACATGCTCCACCTCAAAAAATCCAAATCCATCAGAACCACAAGAGCTAAAGACTTAAACCTCGGCACAAGTATGAATAGGACATGCTGGAGGGATAGATTCATAACCCAGAGGTTTCCCATGCTCTGGAACAAGATCCCAGTTCATGTTAGGCAGAGCCCCTCACTGACTCTCTTCAAGAGAAATCTTGATGAGTGGATGGGAGATCGTAAGTTTACCCCAGGGGTCACATCTGTGTCACTACTAGACAGAGGCACAGTATTCTAAATCTATTCTGTGCATTTTTGTACCATTTCATGGGGTGGCGAAAGCCACATCACTATGGCTAGGCTTACAAATGCCCCAGGGCAGATAGCCTAGTACTAAACTATGAAACTATGAAACTAAGTATCACCCACAGCATAGTGTCAAACCATGTCATACACACATGTGTACCCAAGTTAAAACATATGTGTAGTAAAATGCATACTGGCCACCAATAGAAACCATGAAGTGTTAAGACTGTGTAATACAGGGCATGTCACCCTTCCCATGTGTCCACTATGCACGTACATGCAGACAGTGCACCTCCACCATGTTCATAAATGTACACCTGCAAATCTGTACTGCACACATCACACACGTACTGTCCACCCACCAACACATGCTGCCAGAACTACACACATCAGCCAAGTGGCACATGGGCGGACATTACATTTTTGGAATTAACACTGGTGTAAACAATACTACATTGATAATCATAGCTTTAATGCATCATGCCTGCTCAGATATACCTACAAGGATATCATTACACTTTACTGTTGATAACATGCTAACATTGCTACACAGCTATAAAGTCACCCTGTGCATCAGCACCATGTTAGCCTGTTCCTGCATCAATGTTACAGATGACAGGAGGTGGCACAGTTTCATTATATGCACAGAGTGTGTTGTTGGTTTGCCAGAGCCCGACATGGACCCATGCAATCGACATGTATGTGTGTGTGTGTGTGTGTGTGTGTGTGTGTGTGTGTGTGTGTGTGTGTGTGTGTGTGTGTGTGTGTGTGTGTGTGTGTGTGTGAGGGACAACAGTACAGCATGGGTCAATGTTGATGTAATGTGTGTGTGTATGTGTTAGCCCTAGGTGTTTGGTTTATGTGTGTGTGTCTGCATGCACACAGTTCCACCATGTGGCTGCCATATATGGGAGGTTGTGGGACAGCCACAGAATGTACCTGCCATGCTGTACAGATCGCCGTCTCTGGCCACAGACACAGTACCTGTGCCTGGCAGGGGTGCCACGGACAGTATCGGGTACTAAGCCAGACTGGTATTATCATCAGAGGCAGAGGGATGTTGACTGGACCCATGTCCCTGCTGGGACTGGCCAGAGCCATGTGCACGTGGTCTTCTATGATGGTCTATTGACAGCCCAGCCCCAACATTGCTGGGGCTGGTACTGCCACTACGGGAGCGGCTGTGACTTGTGTGTCGTCCGCGACGACTGCCAGCCGATGATGTTTCTGGCATACATCCACATCAACGTCTCAGCTGTCCTGCACTGTCCTGGCACATGGACATGACATTGCGGAGGACATCTAATGTCTCCCCCCAACGTCTATCAATGACCTCGGTGTAATTACGGACGGCACCGGCAAGGTCACGGATACTGTCATTGATAGCGGTGTTATGGGTCCTCTGTGCCCTTAGTCCCTGTCTGGTGTACCATTCCATACGTGCCTGTGCCTGCATTACAGCCCAGAACATACCTGAGGTTGTAAGACCTATGGGGGCACATCTGCCAGGGGCATTACGACCAGTAATGCTCCCACGAGAACCCCTGGACATCTGCCTATGTGGTACCATTCCAGGAATCTGGGTATGGGTGCTGTGAGGGGATCCATGTGCCATAGATACCACACTATCCTGGTCAATGCCTACTGTATGCTGTCCCTTAGCTAAGGCCACTGGTGATGAGGGATGTATTGGCAGTATGAATGTGTGCATAGATGGGGTGGAAAGCTGTGTACTGTCGATTGGCGGCCCAATGACAGACCCTGTCAAACCTGCCTGTGCCACAACACGTTATATCATTTCCACTATTTGTGGCAGTGACTTCAGGATCCCTGCTGCACTCAACCAACACAACCTCAGCACCTGTGAGAGGAAGACAGGAAACACACTTTACAATCTGTACATGATGTTAGCACACATGCACACATGCACACATGAACACATGCACATGCACACATGCACACATGAACACATGAACACATGCACACATGCACACATGAACACATGAACACATGCACACATGCACACATGCACACATAAACACATGCACACATGCACACATGAACACATGAACACATGCACACATGCACACATGAACACAAATACACTACTCACTAAAGTAGACACACACACACACACACACACACACACACACACACACACACACACACACACACACACACACACCAACAGCAATCCAGAACATACTCATTAGTGGTTGATGGTGGAGTACAGTATCACAAGCCAAAGAGTCCTATCACACGTGTCAGCATGCAGGATGTGTGTTGCTCAACAGCATGCAGTGCGAGTGTAGAGAGTCCTTGTTAATAACAGTATACATACCTCACCCTGGAACACAATGTGTACATGGACACAACATTGCTGTGCAAGTATTAAATGCTTTTCAATGTCCTGTGCACCATCACTCACAGGTATACATACCATGGCTGGATGCACACAACTGTCAGGTGTATAGCAATGAATGCTATGTGTAGTACTGCAGTTACTGTAACTGGGTGTAGTGTAGTACCATGAGCCATCATCAGGCAGCATCATGTGGTCACTCAAGGCCACTAATGTGTGCCACACTGGCAACTATCTTGCTGTACCTGAACTGCAGCACTGTGGCTACATTAACCATTTCACAGGCAGTTGTTACATGGGTATGTAAGGTGTTCAATAGGGAGCATTGCCTAGCATGAATGTGTTGTGTGTTGAACAGTGTCGCACCGCCCCATGATAGGCCTCTACCCCTCAGGTATAGTATGTGTGCTGTGTGGATGACATTTGGGATACTGGAGTCTGACCTTACAGCAGGTGTCTAAATACACCATGTGTATCATATTAACACATACTGCGTATGACAAAGTGGTGTATGTTGTGTGCATGTGTATTGACTCTGCCTATATAATGTCCACTACAGTGTACCACAATTGTTTGGGATGCTCTCTGTATTGCATGTGTTTGAGGCAGCTACTCATGTTACTGGGATGTGCATAGTCCCACAGAAAACATGCAGAGCATGCATTATGTGTAGGTGTTTTACATGTGTATATGGCCTACAACTCACCTATGACATGCACATGTTATTTGCTATATTAAATGTAGAACACTCACCAGCATGGGTCTGCTGTCTTGCTGTCACACAAGAGGGACCTACAAGGATATGAGACAGTTTGTCAGTGTCAACAACTATGGCATTGCTGCTGTGAGTTTGCAATTTTACAGTAGTACAATGGTTGACAGTCACAGGCATACAGATTATGTTCCAAATTATCAGTATTGCACAACACCAGGCTCCACATCTTCTAAATACACAGTACACATCTGACATATGCATGTTCTAACAATCGAACTAACAGTAGTCTACAGATATGCCATGTTACCTGCACGCTCTGAGTCAAGTTGCTGGGTGACTCCGGCCTCCATGATGACACATGTCTGTTGTAGTAGTTGGCCAGGAGCCACCACGCTGAGGACCAGCTCTTCCACTCTGGTGAGGGGCGGATGTAATGCTGCACCACCACCTGTGGCAAGCTGTTGTCTGCGGACGTTGGAGGCATGCTGCCGGACATGTCTAATTAAATAACTGCAGTGATGGCGTACCTGCTCATAAATCCGGTTATGCATGCCTACATCATTAACCCGATGGACAACATCTTGCCACAGTGCAGTGCACTCATGCTGGTCCTGGCTGGTTCTGGGGAACAGCAGGGTGTGATGTTGTACTAGGGTGGATATTATGATTTCCTCCTCTTCAGGGGTATACACAGGGTTGCGATGGTGAGACATGTCCCTGGAAGGCAATAAAACAATAATTGTGAGCAAGTCATGTGGCACACTTAACATTCTAAAGTACAGATATCAATGAAATGCCATATATAGCAACCTATTGTCTGTCAGTAGATACACACTTTTAATACCACATATAAGTGCTCAGCCCACAACTGCCTGACAGTGCCTCGCATGTTCTATATATTAAACCATGTTCTGCACAGCAACAAAGTGAAACCAGTATGTAAGACTATACAACAGTACATGGCACACTGTATGTGACACAATGCACCACCTAGCCACAGGAGGAATATATGAAGCTAATGCATAAAGAAATATGTCATCCATTGAAATGATTGTAAAGTACAGTTACAGTACTACCAGTACACCACACTACTTGTTGATAGCAACCCCCTAAGTAACATATGTGCACATTCATCAATATAGGTGGCATACTGCTGTACTACACTATACATGTTGCTAGATATGCACTTATATCTTGTAACACACATACGACTGAGGCCATGTTACAGGCATACCCACACACACATCAGACATACCTACAAGACACAAAGGTATGGCAACCCAGATGAGCTTTACCTGTGTACCATACAGTACTGTGTGTCAGCACTTACAAAACTTTATGCCTGAGGTATGTAATGTGTGAGGACTACAGGTAACAAACAAATCAGTGTTTCCAAGCAATGTGGATATACACCATACTGTGCTGTGTAGGCCTACAGCTTCAGGTAGTACTACAGTTCATACGGTATTTGTATTCACTAGTGTTAACAATCAATAAGCATACATGTACTGCTTTAGCCTACAATGGCACACTCCAGTCAACACCATGGGACTACGTCACACTGTATGCCATACTGCTTTTCCTGCCTAGCAATAGCATACATATCTTTTGCGGGGATCAGAGCTAGAACACTACATACCATGATATAAACAGTTTCCCACTAGGCTATCACACATATACATGACGTTGACACATTCACCTACACATTCACCATCACACTCAGTCAACCTCACATAGCAATTAATGCAACAAGTACATGTGTGTGTGTGTATCGGGTCCTAGGTTGCTAATAGGCTATTAGCTGTAGGGCCTATAGAAGCCTAGCTATATGGTACCCTGCCCTTCAACACCCATGTAATTTAAGTTTATGTGCCCCTGTCATGCAGAGCCACAGAGGTGATTCCCGGGTTGTATTTCCTATCTCACATCCATTCATCATGATTATTCATGATGACTGCTAATGAGGACCTTTCTTTGCTATTGATAGGTAGTTAGTTCCAGAGTATGGTATGTGTCTGAGTTAAGAATGTACCACCCCAGCATGTTCTGCTTTTGACGTTACAAGGTTTAGATCAGTACAGTGTGTAGCTTGTAGGGATTTTGATCTGTTTACATGAAGCATGTCCAACACCTGTGGGTTTGGCATAGCTTTGTAAGTTAGGCAGAGGTTGCCTCTGGGTAGGCGGTATGCGACACAGTGTAGCTGTGGTTTTGTAAGACAGTCTGCATAGAGCATCTGTTTGAGTCTGGTAATACTCTTTGTGTGGTATATGCCTGGCGTCTACAGTTGCTGTAGATGTCTTCTGAGGTACATACCAAAAGGGCCATTGTACTCTATGATGGGTTTTATGACTGATGAGTAGAGTGGAACACTGAGCTCTTTTTCCATGGATGACACACCTTTTCTGATGGCATGTGGACCATACACAACTTACATGACTAGTGTGGCACTGTGATTATCAAAAGAGACACTACTGTCCACCTGTGTCCCATGGTCTCTTATCACACTTTTGGTGTTGAGTAGACTACCACCTATGTGGTAGTTCATGGGTACAGGGTTTTTAACAAAAGGGATGGCAATGCATTTACAACATTGAGCTTGAGCGTACATATAAACATCCATTGGTGTACATATATATTTACATATAGGCACATATACAGTCCACCATTCATGGTGGGAATATCAATTATGCAAAGGTTGAGAGGGATACAGTTATGTAATAATATTGCACAGTCTTGTGCAGAATGCATTGAAGGTATTCTCAGCCCATGTATCTTTAGCAGGACTCCTGTCTGGAAGACTAAAAACCTAACAAATCATACCCACAGCGTTTAAACACCTCATGTCATATACCAGCACTGTAGGCTGTCTTGTTTGCCACACACTACAACCTACACAAAACTATGCACATAACAACCTTCACCAACATATATATGTCTACCTTTCACAAACAGTTGCAGTATGTCCCTTGCTCTATGCACATTTTAAGATGCTAATATATCTGACACATAAATATCTCTCCATATGTGTGTGCCATACACACACAAGGTCCACACTGTTGTAAGTCCATAGACCTCACGGGTGACCTGTTGGGCCTTGCTACAACATGAACAGTTGTCACATGTGTGCATAACATTAATATTACAGGGAGTATTTATAGCTGCTAATGCTACATTACTGTACTAGCCTGGTACAGCAGTTGCCAATGCTAAGCTACACATTATATGACTATCATGCATGTGTTACTCTGTCACATCCAGGTTTATATAGCTGTTTGCACTACTCCCCCAAACAGCCATCATACACAGTACTGTACAGAACATAGATAACATGATCAGATATTTGACATTTAATGCTGAGCTACATATGTCACAGTTATGTCCCACTGCACACAGCTACACACTAATTTGTCCATGGCAGTAGTTATGCATGGCATCAGTGCATACATACCTACTGCTGCCACATATGCATGTTTCAAAGTATGTACAGTACTCTTCATAAACATTTACTACTTGCCGGTAAACACATATCTGTTACATACCTGTTTGTCACTTTCAGGTCTGTCGGTGTATGTTTTGACGATTTTTTTTGTATTAATTAAGTAAAGTTTGCTTTTACTTAATTTTTTTTTGGTTATTAATTAAGTTTTTTTTTACTTAATTAATATTTTTGGTTAGTAATTCAGTAAATTTGTTTTACTTAATTAAATTTTTGTTTTACTAAGTAATAATTTTTTTTTACTCCTCTCCAGGTTTACAGATGCTATAACATGTGTAATGTAATGATTGCATGTGGGGATAGCAAGTACAGTCTGCTTTTATAGGTATCTGCACATGTGCATGTGATGCGCTCTGCACCAGTTGGTGCCCAGCATTTGGTAAATGCATACAGCCTGCTGTGTGGTAATTGCAGTACTCACTGTCATAGCAACCCAATGCTATAAATTGCTAAGTTATGTAGGCGTAGCCCTTTCAGATTTCCAGAGGGGGGCCCATGCTTGTTTGCTGTGGAGACTGTTGTGTAAGTCAGAAGGTTGGTATACTTCTTATATCTGACGCTAGAGGTGTAGACAGTGATGTACATGTTGTACTCAGACCTGACTGCCCCACTTCCAGTTCAGAGCTATCAGTGTAGAGTTTAACTCACCCCTACAAATGCTTACACAAGATATATGTGAGTATGTAGCTTCTTTTCTACTTATATAATTAAGTGCCATACAAAAGTAGTTAATGAGGAGTATTCTTTTGGCACATGAACTGTTTGTGAACTGTTATACTGTGCATATTAATGTACTCACTTCTGCAGGGTTTGTGTTTTTTATTGTTGACATTAGCACAGGATTCTCAGGAAAACTGGACAATTCCAGTACTGAGTATGCCTACCTACATCCTTGGTAGACACTAAACACACACGTATATTTAAAATTTGGGGGGATGCAGACATACAGAGAGCATTATGTATTATTGTGTGAATGTTATCTTACTGGACTTAAAGGATTGGTATGTACCTGTTAGTTTATCAAGGCAGGTGGTCTGTCCACCTTTCTGACTAACATCAGTACTTTTCAGAGGGATTCAGAGGGACACAGTTAAAATATGTTTCACAATCAGGGACATCCCTGAAAAGTAGTCACATTTAGGAAGTATGGCCTCTGCCCTAATCAGATATGCCAGTGTTTGTCCTGCTATGATACTGTGTGGGGGTTGTAAAGTGCCTCTATAACATTATTTGCTGCTAGAATGGCTGCTTCTCTTATCACAGTCATGTAATGCAATTCCACTACAATTGCTGATAAAGATCCACAGAACAAGCTTTGTGTTATGGCTTTCCTATTTTTCCTTTACATTCACTCATTGTATTGCATGATATATTTATTTCAGCACCAAGTTATTGTATATCTGCTGTGGCTTAGTGGTACTTCATGCAGTCTAGTGTGTCCAAGGTATGGGGTTCAAGACTGACAGAGGCATTTTATTTTGCTGCTGAGCAGAACAAGGGCCCTGACATACAGAGTGACTAAGGCACTTTTAAGCAGTTGTAAGCGGGTTTGCATGACGCTTAGCAATACTTAGCTAAGTGCACACATGCGCACACTCGCTTAGACCTGCTAACTACTGCTTAAAAGTGCTTACTCCCGCTAACCCCCACACTAATTTCTTTGAAAGAAAAGAAATGGGGAGATAGGAAAGTGGTGAAAAAGGGGGCACAAAGAGGGAAAGACAGTAGGGAAATCAGCTCGGGATGTGCAGGACGGGTGTAGGGAAGGTCCATAGCTGCCCATTTCATTACCAGCTACAGCTGTGCATATGCAATAAATTTGGAGTGAAATTTGAAACCTTCCACCCCTGAGAGAGTGGAGAGGACAACAAAGTATGTTGTACTGCCAATTATAATTATCAGTTTACATGTCCAGCGGACATGTGTGCGAACTGGGCAGCTATGTATGGGGCGTAATTTTTTTGTGGGAACAGATTGCCCTTTTTTTTTTTTCCAGGTGAGAGTGGAATGTGAGGTAGAGGAAGTAGGTATACTTGGGGAGGTAGGTTGGGGAGGTAAACAGACAAGACAAACAAGATGCATACAGGGGCGGAGTATGACACATGGGGTGGGTGAACACAATTGACGGGGACGGATGTTTGGAAATCACAAGCCCATGAGCCCACAGATGGTAATAGTGGAACTGAGATCCCCACCCATGGGCAGTCACCACTGCACCTTCACAGCCCCTAGGGTGGCTGTGCTGGGGGCTGCGTAGGAGGGGCAGGCTCACCCATGAGTCATGCCACTCTCACCTTGAGCTGGCATAGGGGATCAGCAACTGAACGCTGGATCTCCCTACTCACCACAGCCCGGACCCTTCAGAGGGTGACAGGTGGCCCTTCTCCACCCATGCTTGCATGGGGGGATGAGCCCCATCCCCTGCAGTGCTTCCACCTGAAGGTGGCACAATGCCAATGGAGGAGGGGAGCCCGGGCTGTGCACCGGACCTGCTGGTGCCAGGTGCAATTGTCAGCTGAGGAGGGACAGGTGGGTCCGCTGGGACTGGCCTTCCCATGCGTTCTGTGATTAGGTGTGTTTAATTCAACATAGACAACAGCATTCCAAATTAGTTGTAACAGCATGCAGTAATATTCCCATTAACCCAACACACCAGGGTTCCAACAGTTGAACAGCAAGCATAACACATGCATATATTGAATGACAGTGGACATTACAACAGCATGCAGGGATGATTGGTGGTGACAGGCCACCAAGATTGTGGTGTTTGAACAGGGCACATGCATCAAAGTAAATGCAGATATTTATAGAACAATAGGACATATGTCCCAACAAATGTTTTGAGATTAGACATACCCATTGTGGTGTGGAATTGCATTATTTATGCACATACAGTAGGGTGTAAAAAGAAACCTCCATTAACATCTTATAAGTAATTTTAGTCTACACTACATTCCTATTGACTGCAGATGTATATCCCCTACATGTATTATTACACTAGGCAACATGCATTAGGTTGTGTAATGGGTTTGGCTAGCTCATTATATACCTGACCTATATCTGACATACTAACTGTCCAAGATGCAGATGTTACTGCTACATAGTTATATATTTTATTTATATTTATATATCTACATATCTGGATGTGTTCACGTGACATTTTCAGTTAAATTTCTACAGAACCCTACATTTCATGTAGCACACTCACATTTCTGGGGAACACATTAACAAGCTACTCATGTGTCAGATTTGCCTATGCATGCCAGCCATTAACCGACTGTTACTACAGCTACTGGCACTTCCTTCATCCACTTTATATGGGACTGCTCAACTGTGGGTTGACAGCACTTAATACAACAGTACTATTTATATAATGCAAGGGTACAACAACATTTCAAAGTAAGTGACACAGACACACTCCAAGTATTATACCTTTATTAATTACATTACACACTTTTCTACAGGCTCTATCCTTTATTTGATACTACAGTGCATACGGAAGACATATTCAAGACATATTATACCTTTATTAATAGGTTACAACTCTCTTTTTCAGGCTCGCTCACTTATTTTATATGACAGTACATGCAGAGATATTATTCCGGACTTATTTTACCTTTATTAATGGGTTACTACACTCTTTTTCTGGCTCTCTGACTTATTTTATATAACAGTACACGCAGAGGAATTATTCAGGGCATTTTATGGCTGTATTATTGGGCTACAACACTTTTTTCAGGCTCTCTCATCTATTTTATATAACAATACATGCAGAATAATTACTAACCTGCCTGGTGGCACAGTCTTAGCAGCCTATCTGCATAGGCTTGCTGATTCGCAGCACGGACACCTGCAGCTGTGAAGTAAATGAAGGGATATTGAGACATACCTATCCATTATATAGACTAAATTAGCATGTCTTACATACTGCATTCCATGGCTACCTACTCAGTAGTGGGGCATCTTGCATGTCACGGGCCTCTTGTATCCATTGGTTCAGTAGGTCCTGCTTCCGTCTCTTCAGGTCTGCATGGTGATGACGGACCTGCTCACCAGTCTGAGGAACACCTGTGGCACTGGTGAGATCATGAGCTAACCGGTTCCAAGCCTCTGCTTTGTACTCCGTCCCTTGGAACTGGCCCTGCAGGAGTCTTGACTCATGACTGTGGACAAGGAGCCAAACCATGTATTTTGACTCCTCGATGCCCCAGCGTTTCGCTCGAAAGCGAGTACCCTCTCCAGCACCAGCTATTCTAACTGCAGATGGGAGCTACAATCAGTTATGGTGAGTATTCCCGCCTATGGAGCTTAAATGTGCCGCATTTCCCGCACTTTTTTGTGATTGGCCATTTTTGAAAATTCTCAGCTGACTGCAGACCTGCTTAGCAATGGTTAATCTACCATTTTTAAGTATATGTATGTTAACAGTGGCTGTTTAACCTAAGCTGTCATGGCTTAGTGGTTCAGTATTTTGATTATGGTGCACCGTGTCCTAGGTTCGAACCTTGTCATTGCTTTTTATTTTACTACTGTCCAGACAGGCTAGGGGGTGTGGCTGTGTTTAGGCAACTTTTCTCTACGTTGCTCCACGTTGCCCTATGGTGCGCTGGTTAGTGCGGTGTGCAGCTCCGTGCAAACCTATTGCGCTGAGTAAAGCACTGCTTAGCTATGGGCAACTATATTGCGTTGGGTAAAGCACTGCTTAACTACGGGCAACTATATTGCGCTGGGTAAAGCGCTGCTTAGCTATGGGAAATTATATGTCAAGATCCTTCTTATATTTATATATATACATTTTGTTCACTGATACATAGGCCATTTCAATGCTTTTTAGTAAAATTTTATTTATATATGTCAGGAATTATTTCATATACTAATTTAAAACATAAAATAGAAAGGGGAGTGGTGGGACTCGAACCATGAATGCCTCTACTTTGGGCGAAGGCTCTACCACTATGCTATTGCTATTTGGCTTAATTTGCATAAACATTTCCTATTATGCTCTTCAATGCTGAAATTGCTAACTGCAGCTAAGCAATGGGCACACCCGCGCAAACATGCGCAAAAATGGGCAGTTATATCGGGAATTATATAAAAAAAAATTTAAAGTTTTACATTTTATAACTGTACTGGGGGTTTACAATGTGAGGGAGTGTAGTGTTGGTTATGTAGACATTTGAGCGGACTCGCTCATGTGTGTTGACATTTCACAATTCAGACACTTGCAGGGTTGTGGACCTTTGGACTGCTTGACAGTCTGCCTTCCTGCACGGTCCGTGTTAGACTTGGAGTGGAGTCAGTGTGACCTCATGAATATGCATGGCACGCTGACATCATACCGTTCAACTGCAGTTTCCGAGTAAGAAATATTTAGTTTTACACGGAGGATTCGTGAAATCCTGGGGAATGTCTAATTTAAAATAATTTTGAGGCAGCTTCTGAATACATCTACAACTTTTTAAAATATTCTTAAATCTTAGGATCATGTGAATATATGCCATTTTAAGAGTTAAATTTGCTTAGTAGCAAGGAAATCTAGATAACAAAATGTGCTCATTATTGTCAATACATGACTTTTAAACAGCTAGTTAACCTTCCAAATAATTAACAATCTATAACACAGCATCACTGCACTGTGCATCCATAACTCCCAAATATCATAGTGATATAGTGCACTTCTGCGCAAACTTTGCACAATTAAGAGGCATTATATAGAGACACAGGCAGGCAATGAATATCCAATAATAAAACATGCAACTGTTCTGGACAGCTAGTTATATTTCCAGGTACATAAATGAGCTGCACAATGATGCAAGCATACAAATGAATCCCCCCCCCCTCTTGTTTTTAGGAGAAAAATTAAGAGAGGAAGGAAGACAGGGAAAACAAGGCTGCAAAGGGGTAAGATAGTGAGCAGGAGCAGATAGACAACAGAAAAACACAGGCAAATAGAAATGGAACTGTACACAATGGGATGGGGAGACACAGGATGGAGTGAAGCAGAGGGGTAGAGGAATAGCAAAGGGATGGCTTTGACAATGCACAGAATATGGGATATGACACAAGATGAACAGAGCACACATGGCTGGTGATAGGGAGAACCATGAGCAGAAGAAATGTTGTGTCTAATCCCATATCAGATTGACATTATGGGAATGCTTTCTCATGTGATGGATCAAGGTGGCTACTAGTATGAGCCACATCCTCCCTTTGTGGAAAGATGTTAGATGCCATCTTATCAAGTGAATTTGCAATTTACTACAGGAATCTCAACATGTGAGCTATATATCTGTAAGTTGCTGTCTCCAATGCAGTGTTTATCAATACTTCACTATAGTTAGGTCACCTCAAGTAATGTAGATGGGCCACCTGCTACCCCTTTTCCTGCAAGGCACTCTCAGCCTCATCACTTTTAGTCATGTCAGTCATAACTCTAACAAAGGTATGGTCTAGACATGCAGTGAGGAAACAAATGGATTAAAATAGTGTTTTGATTATCTTCTATACCTGATCTCATCAGAGCAAAGTATAGAGAATGTTTTTCCTCACTAAAATACTCTTAGTTATTAACAGGATTGGCTAAAAGGATTTCCTCATTGCTTTTGCTAAATGATCATTAAAGGTTAAGAAGTTGTCTGTGAAGGTGCTGAGATTTCTGCTGATGACATCAGCCTGGAGTGCTGTCTATGCTTTAAACTGTTGTGAAGATTTGTTACCAAAGGTAACAATTCTACAATTATTTTTATTCAGTGTAAGCTTATTTATAATATACCATTGATCTGTATGCATAATATTAGATGCTGAAGGTGCAACATTCAGCTTGCAGTCATCGGCAAATTGTTTGAGTTAGCGGTTTGGAGAGCTGAGAAGTAGATGATGAAAAGAAATGACCTGAATACTGATCTCTGAAGAATGCCACTAGCCTCCTTTTTGCATTCTGAGGCAGTGTCTCTTACTTTCACTATGTGGGTTTTGTCAGCCAGCTTGTTTTATTACTCTTACAAACAACATAAGGCTCTATGTTTTTTATTTTTATAAATTTCTCCAGATGTTTTTTTTAATAATTGACAGGAGTATATTCCATTCCAAAATCAGAGCATAACTAAAGTTCAAGAAATCAGTTTTGTTTTAATCTTTGATGCTTCACAACAAGGGTGTGCTAAAATAATATTTTATTAGTTTATCTTAGGGTTAATTTATTTTTATGTGTTTGCAAAAATAAAAGTTTTTGGAAATATTTCATATAGCACAGTTCATCTTGCATTCACTGAAGCTTTCTTCCCATCCTCTTTCCATATTAGTCTATTTCAATAATCAATGTTACTTTTGTCTTTTTCTGTTGATGTACAGTATCTGATTTGGTAGCTGTTGGTTTTGGTTGATCCCAAAGTATCATTACTCCTTCATTTTCAATAATCCTTTGTGGAGCATGATTCATGTTTCCAATGGGTTGGTTCATTTCACATTCTACTTACTATTTAAACTAATAAGACAGCAGACAGCAGGTAGCTTTGTTTATTGTCATTTTCTCTTTACACATTGTATGAAGGTAATTTACTATAGAATGCACTGAAGAAAGTTACTGCAGCATATTTGTTTTGTTTTTTTATATTTATATATGTATACAATTTAGAAAATATTTCAAAATCTCTATTTCAGGTAGGACTGCAGGATGTTTGCTGACTGATGAAGGCAGTTTCAGCTAATGAAAATGTAAATTCAAAAATTGAAAAAAAACTATCTCTGAACTGTGAAGAAAAAAAAAGATCATGGATTGATTGTGTTAACATGGCGAGCAGCATTGATAATCAAACATGCACTCAACAACATTCAGATAACTAAACAAAGAATAAATGAGCAATGCAAAGCCTAGCAACAAACAGACAAGGAGCAATGAGATTCATGTTGATGTACATTTTATTGACATAAACCTATATTTGGCTTACTGGAAAGGCTTAGTGCAGGATCACTTTTAAATTATCTCTACATAAACCAGCCACAGTTGAAAAGGGTTTAAAAATATTTAATAATAAATACTAAAAACAGAAGACAATGCTACTACACCACAGTGCTATTCAAGTTCAGAGATCACAATAATTCTGTAGTACAGTTCTGACATTCTTTATAGTACTAGCTAAACATACTTTGAAGGCTGAGTTGAATTCTCACTGTTTAAATTGAAACTGCAGTTCTGCTAAACATTACATGGTCTTTTACACCTTCCTGGTTCCCAGGCCACACAGAAACTGCATTTACATTCTTCTACACTTAGAGCAATAAAGGATATGCCAATTCCACATGTAAATTCTGGTCATTTACTTTAGCCTTAAAACAATAGGCAGTAATTTCAAAAGAAAGATTTGAAATGCTTGACTTAGTTTTCCTTACAGCAGATGGCAATGTTGTCACATTGCTGAAACAGCATTTCTTTACATTTAAGACAGAACCCTGTATTTTACAGTTATATTTACAAATGTCAGAATTATGTATCAGATTATATTTGGCTAGGCTGGCAGCCTTCACCCATCTCTACCCAATCTAATCCCACTGTGGTGCTGCACTGACATATCATATGCTTGCAACCCCAGGCTCCATCTTAGCAACTTGGCATATTAGGGGGTTGTGATCTGGTATTACAGTGAATTTTTCTTCCATACAGATAAGGTGAAATTTCTGCAGTGCTCACACTATGGCTAGACATTCCTTTTTTACAGCTGCATAGCATTCCTTCCTGGGTTGGAGCTTATGACTGAGATAAACCACTGGGTGCTCTTCCCCCACTGAAGAAATCTGGCTAAGTACAGCCCACACCCCATGTTTTGAAGCATCCACCTGCACAACAAATTATTTGCTGTAATCTGGACTGGCTAACACAGGGGGTCCTCCCAAAGCTTCTTTAAGCTTCTGGAATGCCTGCTCACATGCTGGGGTCCACACTACCTTATCTGGCCTGTACTTCCTTGCTAGGTCTGTGAGGGGAGCAGCTATGGTACTATAACTGGGGACAAACTTTCTGTAGTACCTTGCTGTCCCTAAAAATGCCCTTACCTGCTTTTTAGTAACTTGTGCAGGCCGTGCCTGAATGGCTTTCACTTTGGCAGGTTCTGGCCTTATCTTACCACTCCCCACTATATGTCCTAGGTAGGAGACCTCCGCCATACCCACCTGACATTTGCTCAGCTTAATGGTCAACCCTGCCTTTTGTAGTCTGCCCAGCACCTCTCTGACATGCTGAAGGTGCTCTGGCCAGGAATGACTGTAGATGGTAATATCATCTAGGTAAGCAAGGGCAAACCCTCCTGATCCTGCTAGGATATTATCTACCAGCCTCTGGAAAGTCACTGGGGCATTCTACAAAGGGCATTTTTGTGAACTCATACAAGCCAAAATGAGTCACAAAGGCTGACGTCTCTCTAGCACTGGGAGTCAAGAGCACCTGCCAGTAATCCTTGGTAAGATCAATGGTTGTAAGATACTTAGCCTCACCCCAGCACTCTAGGGTCTCATCTGTCCTAGGCATGGGGTAAGCATCTGTCTTGGTGTGACTATTTAATTTCCTGTAATTCACACAGAATCTGGTGCTTCCATCCTTCTTTGGCACCAGCACCACTGGGGAGGACCATGGACTGTTGGACTCTTGAATCACTCCTAGTTCCAACATCTCCTGTACCTCTTCCCTCAGAGTCTGTCTGACTCTTTCAGGCACCCTACAAGGAGCCTGCATAATAGGCCTTTGGGGTCCTGTATCCACCTGGTACTGCACCAGGTGGGTGTACCCTGGTTTCCCAGTGAACATCTCCTCAAATTCCTGCAACACTGCTTGGATTTCTTGAGCCTAGGTAGGAGATGGCTGCTGGGATATTGCTATCCCTTCCACTGAGGTGACAGCCCAAGCCTCACTGAGGAGATCAGTCCCCAGACCTCCCTCTGACTCCTCCTGTAATCCACTGCAAGTGCTCAGCACAAGGGCCTCCCTATCATGGTAAGGTTTCATCATGTTAACATGGTACAGTTTCTGCCCCTGCCATCTGCCTAGCAATTACACCATGTAGTTAACATCACTTACCTTTCTTACACCTTGTAGGGACCCTCCCAAGCTGCTTGTAGCTTGTTGTGTCTGACAGGAATGAGAACCATTACCTGCTGCCCCACAGCATACTCTCTAGCTCGAGCATTCCTGTCATACCACACCTTTTTCTGTTCTTGGGCTTCTGCCAAGTTCTCCTGGGCCAAGCCCATGAGTTCCCTGAGCCTTGTTCTGAGGTTTAGGACATATGCCACAACAGACTCCTTGTGAGACTCACACACACCTTCCCACTCATCTCGAATTAAATCTAGAGGGCCCCTCACCCTATGCCCATACAGCAACTCAAAGGGTGAAAAACCTGTAGATTTCTAGGGAACCTCTCTGTAAGCAAACAACAGATGGGGCAAATATTTGTCACACTCCCTCTTAAACTGATCTGCAAATGCTCGTAGCATAGACTTGATTGTAGAGTTTAACCTCTCAACAAGACCATTAGTCTGTGGATGGTAGGGGTGGTCTTCATGTGCTTCACCCCACAGGACTTCTACAGACAAGCCAGCAGGTCTGACATAAAATTGGAACCTCTGTCAGACAGTATTTCTTTTGGGAAATCTACCCTGCTGAAAATCTCTAACAAAGCATTTACCACCTTCTCTGCCTCAATGGAGGACAAAGCCACTGCCTCAGGGTATCATGTAGCATAATCAACTACCACTAGGATATACTTTTTCCCTGTGGAACTTGGGGTACTCAGAGGACCCATAATATCCATAGCTACCCTCTGAAATGGCTCCTCAATCACAGGTAAAGGCATCAAAGGAGCTCTCACCTTGTCTCCCACCTGGCCTACCTTTTGGCACTGCTTGCAAGTCCTGCAGTACTCTGTTACATCTCTGGAAATTCCAGGCCAATAGAAGTTCTGCATAATATGCCTCTTTGTACATTTTATGCCCATATGAACTGCAAAGGGAATATCATGGGCTATGGCTAGAAGCATCAGATGGTAGGCTCTAGGCACTACCAACTGCTGTTCTCTCTCACCTTCTAGCCCTCCCTCAGGGGTCCACTCTCTGTATAGTATCCCTTGTCCCAGTATACAGATCCCCCCTTTCCTTGTGAATCAGGTGCCTCCTTAGCTACCTGCCTCAGGCCTTGCAATGTAGTGTCTGAGAGCTGAGCCTGTCTCAACTCTCTCCTTGTAACCCTTCCCAGCTCCCCTTCCACAGGAAGTCTGGCATCCTCTGACAGTGGCACCTCACTTTCAGCCTGGGTACTACTATTCACCTCTTCCTTTGCAGTCACTCTGTCCAAGGGACCATCAGTACCCACAAGCAGCTGTGGCTCACCTTCAGTCTCACCACTACAGTGTAGCTCCCTTTCTGAAGTAACCACCTCACCAGCCCTGGCTACAAGTATGCAGTCTTTCTGGGCCTCCCCCAGGCTAACAGACCCACATGCTTGTCTCCTAGCCTCACATGCTTGTCTCCTAGCAGCACTGCATAAGTACATGGTACTGCCTCATCCAAATCTTTCCCTCGCAGGACATCTGCAGGATGGTTGTTCTGTACCCCTGTTGTTTCAAGACAACCTATGACTGGCATTTTGCTTTCCCACTTACTGGCTCCCTCACCTTTGGTTCCCCACCTTGGCTCCTTGGACACCTGTATGCCACATGGCCTCACTGGTTCATTCAAACCATTTAACTGTAACTCCTGGATGTGTACCTGGACTAGTGGCTTCCCCTGGCAGATTCTGTTGTGGCAGTCTGTGCTGCCCACCATGGGTTCCTTTAGACCCATGAGCAGTACTGGGGGTCCCCTTCCTGTGGAGGGCTGCCCTGCTTGCCAGGTATAGGTCTCCCTTCTTCTCCAACTCATCTGAAGTAGCACACATATCCACGTAAATTAGTGGAAGAGAAATTGAACAATATACTGGATTCTGTACACATTTTTGAAAATAGATTGATGAGACAGAAGTTGGGCAAACTACGGAGGGATATAGATGATTTTAAGGTGGGCCATGTGTTTGTATGGCCCAGAAACTGTATAACAGAATCACCAGGGACTCATACCACTGTAAATCAATAGAACAACATGAACCTAAGGAGTGATGAAACATCAACGGCCGTTTCCACCAGTAATGAAGTGTCTACAGAGAAACGCCTAGGGGCTAAATGTAAAGCCAATGCTCCACCCCTCTCCACAGACGCTGATGATGTTAATGACATTTGGAGTTTGAATAAGAAAAGCTCACTTCATAAATCGACTGAGAGTGAAAGGAGCAAACAAATTAGTTTGACTACAGAGCTGGGTTCTTCGATGGCATCATACCTTTCTACTAATGAAGAAGTACTGTTTTTTTGGACACTGCCAATTTGTCTGGACACATTACAACTGACAAGCAGGGAGCCAAGAAAGTTTTTCAGAAAGTGGATGAGGAGGAGGCATTCACAGGGCACCCTTTGCAAGACAGGGCAGAAAGGTCTGAGGAAACCCTGATATGGAACATTTTTTTTGAGAGCATTAAACCAATTACAATCCACATTACTGAATAAGGGACTATTGTTTATACCCTCAAGAAGAACTGAGGTAATTGAATCTATATTTAACTTGAAAATGTTTAATAGAAATGTTCTTTTAAAAATGTTGTTTAAGAATGATTCAGACTTTGACAGTGCTAGATATAGGAAACCAAGCACATTTATACCCCTGGGCCATACTACAATGGACATTTGTTTTGCAATTATGTGAGGCAGAACTGTTTGAGAAGTTGGGGGATAGAAGACAAGAAAGTTTTTGTAACATGAGTAAACAAGAGAATGTGGCTTTGAAAAGCCTACAAATGGATCAGGCTATTGTGATAAAACCTGCGGACAAAGGTGGTCCAATAGTAATAATGGACAGTGACTATTACACTCAGACTATGCTGGATATGTTATGTGATAATGATGTTTATAAATTGATTAGTCCTGCAGAGCTTAAGAAATTGATTGTGAATGGTGAGCATACTGTTTATGATATGTTTTTGAATAATATTATAGATTTAGATTTATACAATTATTTTAAAGTATCCAAACCTTTGGCACCAGTTATAAATGGATTACCCAAGATCCACAAAGATCCAGTCACACCCCCTTTGAGACCTATTGTCTTTGGGAGGAACTGGATAACAACACCTCTGTCACTGTTTGTGGAGAAGAACGTGAGGCCTGTGGTTGATAAAAACAATTATATTCTTAAGGATTCCAAACAATTTTTACAAGACTTGTTTAGTTATAATAAGGATGTTGATTTACAGAAAGGATCAGTATTGTTAGTTACATTAGATGCACATTCTCTGTTCACATAAAATACCAAACACGCTAGGTGTGGATATGTTGCAGGATTATTTAATATCTGATAGGAATTATGAAGGCAGACATGTAGACCTACTATGCCAATCAATGACACTCATTTTGGAAAATAATGTCATGATGTTTGAGCAGTGCCAATAGCTACACCAACCTGGTCATGGCTAGTTGGGAAAATCACTATGTGCTATCAGGAGACAGATGGAAACAGGCGATTTTCTACAAACATTTTGTAAATGACCTGTTTCTGTTGTGGAAGGGTAATATGGCTGAGTTTGAGAGCTTTTGTGAATTTATTAATGGCATGACTACCTTTCTTGCATTTGAGGTGAATTCCTCATATAATGAGATGAATTTTCTTGACTTATGTGTATATTGGGACAAGACTGGAAAATTATCCACTAAGATGTATAGGAAGGACTGCCATAGGAATCATCTTTTGCATAGAAGCAGCATGCACCCCAGGCATATTTTTACAAATGTTATTAAAGGCCAAACTCTAAGGGTCTCTAGGCTCACCACAGAGGATGAAGTATTTGATGGTGAGTTGATTGATTTAGAACAGTCGTTCTTGGAGAGGGGATACAATGACTCCACCACCCATGAGATACTATCCAAATGCAGTAGATCTGAGATGTGATGTTGGGAAACCATATTATTCAGATGAGGGGGTCCCATCTACAAATAGGATAAATCACTAGAAAAAAAGGATAAGTAATTATGTACACATGCCTACTGAGTTTTCGAGTGATGTACTTGTAGTTACAGATATCATCAGTAAGTATTGGCCCGTTTTAACATAAGATCCAGACATACATACTATTTTAGGTGACAAGCCCAGTTTTTCCTTTAAGAATAAGAAATCACTCAGACAGTTTTTATGTTATTTCAGGAAGAATAGAGATACAGATGACCTGATACCAGCAATACATTTATACACCCAGATTTTAAGACAGAGTTTGGGTTTAAGGTTAGCACAGGTTGCAACAGTATGAGCATTGTTTACCTAGCTGTTTGCAACACATGCCCATCCTTTTACATTGGAAAGACCATCAGGAAACTCAGATATAGGATCAGGGAACAGATGCTGAAAATCAGGAATGGTGATTGTACTAATGCCTTGGCAAAACATGTGCACAACACAGATGCATCACACACCTTTAGGTTTCTTGTTATTGAAATGGTTCATGAAAATGAAAGAGGGGGTGACATTGTAAATTTAACAGAGACAACTGAAAGTAGGTGGATAGGGAGACTCAAGGCAGACAAAGAGAAAGCTTTGAATGACAGGGTGTCTCTTAAACCCCTATTAAGGTCCAGACCATTGGTTAGGAAATAAGTTTCAAAATGTTCATATATAAGTTATACATAGACACAATTTTTAAATATACACATAATTTTTTCACAAATTTTTTCAAAAAAAATTAATATGTTTTTTATGGGTTGCTATGCATGTTTTGTAAAGTATGATGCTGTTTTTTGATTTGCCAAAATATTTTATTTTGTTGTAGGGATATGTTGTCTCTTTAAGAATGGATTTCTTAAGTTAATGATTTTTTATTTGTGATTGGTTGTTTTTTAATTACCACAAGTATATATGGGCTGGATAATTTGTTATTATTATGTCTGATGAAGTAGTGTATCTACACCACAAAGGCACTCACCAAATACATTTATTTGAACTTTTAATAAAACTTCTTAGCTGTTGAGTGGTTTGTTGGATGTTTTTGTAGACATTACAATTCTAAGATAACTTACTTACATAGAGCAAGGCAGCGCTGAGTTGAATAGTCAGACAAAAATGCTTAATAATCTCTGGTTCTCACTGTTTAAATTGAAACTGCAGTTCTGCTAAACATTACATCATCTTTAACACCTTCCTGGTTCCTAGGCCACACATAAACTGCATTTACATTCTTCTACACTTAGAGCAATAGAGGACATTCCACATGTAAATTCTGGTCATTAACTTTAGCCTTAAAACAATAGGCAGGAAGCCTTCGTCTAGCTGGAACAGAGCCAAATTGTAAAACATCAAAGGCAGTGATGAAATAATTTTAATTTCAAAAGAAAGATTTGAAATGCTGGACTTCGTTTTCCTTAGAACAGATGGCAATGTTGCCACATTATTGAAACAGCATTTCTTTACATTTAAGACACAAGCTTGTATTTTACATTTATATTTACAAATGCCAGAATTATGTATCAAATTCTATTTGGCTAGGCTGTTAGCCTTCACCCATATCTACCCAATCTTATTTTTATGAAAGCACACAATTGTTTTGAATAAAGAGGACCTTGTGGTTATCCTTGGTGGTTGTAGTGCTCTCTTCAGGTCACATTTTGCCCATCTTGTGAATAGGTAATGCCTATGAGCAAGGAATGACATAAGAACATTTGCATAATGTCCTTATAGAACACATGTCTGAAGAGATATCAGAGAGATGCATAGGTTAAGGGTACCACAGACATGCACATATCAGTCACATAAGGCAGAATTCCCTTGAAAGAAGTACAGCACTATCATAACATATAAGGTGCATTGATGACCTACCTGTTATGAAAATGCATGAATATGCTGGCTCTGAGTGCATGTAAGCCACTGCTGTCTAACAAATGTTGCCAGATTCAGTCCCCTGCCTTTTACACAAGGCACTCTCCAGACCCCTGCATTGACTGCATGTACCATATCAGGTAGCAAAGTAGGCTGTCACAAATAACTGAATTGGATGTATATTTCAACACAGAAAATATGGATATAATATGAATAATCAAATTTAGTCAGAATGCTGGAAAGGAGCTGTGTATGTTACTGTCCACACAGGACTGAGCATTGCAATATGACTGATTTTTTGACAAAGAAGCTGTTTCCATGTAGAACAGACACTGACCCAGAAGTAGGTATACTATAAATACCAATACTCACTACAGTATACACAGTAGCACTCATAATCCAACATGCCCTCAATAAACATTTCACTACCATGCAGTCACAACCTGTGATGATATATCATTGCCCAACATAAAAATGGATATGAATAACTAGATACAGTGTTTTTTACATAACTCTAGTACCTTCATAAAATGTTGCCTGTCTCGGCAATCAAATAGCAAGTGATGCAACTTTACTAATATCTGGATGAGCCACAGTGGAATTCTAACAACTAGTATGATAAATCACTTATGCTAACTTATTGCACTGTATGTATATGTGCTAAACAATTTCTGAGATGAAAGGGATCATGGAGGACTCTTGCCATATAAATGTACACATTCTATCTGTGGTACATGCCATTCAGGCATTGCAATGTAAGACACAACAATGCTAGCTGACACTGAATGTGGATGTTTAACACATGAGCATTTGACAGCAGACCATATGTGTTATTGTGCAGGATGAATGTACCATGGTAGAAATGTCAGTACGGTTGTGAGATATGTAGTTATGCAAAGGCATTGCATCATGCTCTTTCTGTAAGGGATATGTGTGCCTATGATTACTGTAGTATGTCAACAAAAGACAGCATCTTGTCACATTCCCTCATGTCAGTTGATAACACTTCCGACGTGTGTTATGTAAGGAACATAAAAGCAAATGTCATCTTTACTCTGAATAAAAGCATTGCTATATGACAGGTTGTCATAGCTTTTAGAAAGAAAGATCAACATCTATATGTGTACAAAGCCAGTGTGCTTAACAACAGTGCTAGTGACATGTACATTCACAATAACATTGACACTATTTAGTTTGAGCAGTAATGAATGGATTTCAAATGACTACTCATGATTGCAAGCTAAACATCACTGAATGAATCACAAATGACATGCAACAATGTTGAGGTACAACTGAGTCAATGCACTTTTAAAGGATGACATTGCCATGTTCATTAGCTGGATGTTTATGCTAAAAAGAGTTCAAGGTGCACAATAACACTGTACAGCTACACATCATATATATCTTTGCAGAATGGTATACACAATGTGAATGTGAATGACACACTCACAGCTGGACTCCAACATCCTACATATGTAGTTACATAATGGACAAAGCACACTGTCAAAGTCATGCAACATAGGAGAGGAGAATGTGCACTTCAAATGTGACATACTGCATGTATGATAGCAGTATGTAATAATTGTGTGAACAAAACGTTATCTTCGGTGATGCTAAGATTTGCTAGTGTCACAGAGTGCCACTATAATTCATTCTTATAATTAGAAGGATACACAAAAGTGGCTCTGAGGTGGCTAATGGTATATGACAGAAATAACTGTCACACTATTGAAGCAGTGATGCAATCAAATAACCTATGCATCTACTTACAACCTCTATACAGCACATTATTGGCAGCCAGTGCCACAGGAGAATAATAGTGACAAGACATATACCATCTATGAAGGGATGACATCAGCAGTGTATTACCAAGGAGATGTATCTGACAACCTTGGTTTTACAGCCAATCCAGACTTGTAAAACTTTCCACTACAAATGTGTGTAAAATAATCATGGCTTTATTTGTAGTCATGCTTTCAGAAGTTAAGCACTGTATACTGGACCATCCTACCAATTAACTTACACATTATAGAGAGTAATGTAGGACATGCAGGCACCACAAGAGAAGTTTGACATTCAAATAACTTCACTTGCAAAACAATGTCATCATTGTTTTGAACCAAGGGTGTAGGCAGACAATATAATGTTGTAATCATGTGCTCTTACTGATGTCACACAAAACACCTGCCATTGAAGAATGGAAATGTTCTCCCCCACCCCACTTAACAAATATTTACATCTCTTTTCCTCTAAAACATTAAATCTTTCAACTCATGACACTGCTATTTGAATCACTAATTTACAAATTTGTAAGCATAGTATTGCCCAAAAAACAATGTTTTATTTATCTAATGTATAGAAAATTGTAATCATTACATTTCAAACAGTATGCATAGCTAAACCCTTGTGAAATGAAGTTGTGGATGTGAACAGTGGGCTTAAGGAATGATGCAGTCATCTATGATTAAACAACATTTATCCAGAGAATAGGTTGATTGAGTACATGCTCACTTAACTGTAAGCAATCATACATACACACACACACACACACACACACACACACACACACACACACACACACACACACACACACACACACACACACACACACACACACACACATCTACCATGTTGGATATCGTACCTCCTACCTCTCTACGGATGCTTAAGGAGAAAAATTTGTACTTCTGTTAGGATGACCTCATTAGTGTGTCTCATACAGGATGTTTGTGTAAAAGGTGATACAGGGAAGCTATATGCACATTTAAATGCATCTTCTTCAGACTAAATGGAGACAGCAACAAGCATTACACATACTTGCAAGTCTACTATGGTGTGTATTGAACCTCCTACATATATAGTTACATAATCTGAAGAATACTAGAATAGTCGCAAGTGCCACAGGAAAAATCTGACTTTTAATGGGAGAGATTGCACTTTTGTCAGGATGATCGCATCAGTGTGCTTCAGAGAGGATGTTTCTGTAAAAAACAGAATAAGGGAGCTGTATTATTCTCAGGATAAGTGGATACACCACTGACTGATACACGCAGTCTTAGGTATAACACCTTACATTGCAGGTATTGAACCTCTAACCTATCTAAGTTATGCATTACAGAGAACACTGCATCAGTTGCAAGCATCACAGGAGAAGTCTGACTCTTACTGGGCAGAGCTTGCACTTTTTGTAGGATGACCTCATCAGTGTGCTTTAAAGAAGGTATTTCTGTAGAAATTGGGATAAAGAAGCTTTGAGAACAGTTAAATGCATTATTCTCAGGGGAAGTGGATACATCACTAAATGATACACTTTCTCATACACAGAGATAGAGACCCACACAAATTTCCTATTGTGAGTATTAAAGCTCCTACCTTATAGGTTGCACAATCTAGAGAGCACTACATCAGTCGCAAGCACCATAGGAGAAGTGTGACTCTTAAGGTGGGAGATTACACTTTTGTCAGGATGACCTCATCAGTGTGTTTCAGAGAGGGTTTTTTGTAAAAATTGGGATAAGAGAGCTGTATGAACAGTTAAATGCATTATTCTCAAGAGAAGTGAATATTCCACCAATGATACACACAGAGTTGGATTCAATAAAGTCTAAATAGTGCATTAAGACCATATGTACATCATGCTACAATATGCACATGGTAGTGTGCTAATATGTATTCAGTGCATAAATACTGTAAACATTGTGGTATGCTAATTATAACATCAGCAACTGAACTGTATGCTGTTCAACTAATCCAAGATGGTGGAACTATTCAGCAAGCTGCAAAGCAATTGTGTACATTCAGTGCAGGTGTTGGCCTTGAATTTCAAAACCTATTGGAATACAGCCATAGAAGCTACTCTACATGGCAAGAATACTGGGGGCTGTTGCTGATCTTATACATATGCATGTGCAACAGCCCCAAGTCTATGGTGTTGTTGCTGCTGATAGGCCTTGGCCAAAAAGGAGAAGAGTGTTTAGACCCCATTTAACTTTTTGTGGTTTGCAAGAGGTAGCAATTGTAGGGCACTAGAGGGTGGATAGACACACCACAGGAACTCTGCAACCTCTGGCATCCTCAACCAAGATTAAGGGCAAACAGAGGGGAACCAATACTTTTGGAGATTAAGGTATGTATAGCACTTAGAATATTAGCTACAGAAACCTTCTAGAGACCAACAGGTGATATGTTGGGGTGTCACAGGCATCAGCATCCAGGATCCTACATCAGTTTCTGAATGTTGTGCTAGAGCATGTCAATGACTGCATGCATTTTCCCCATACACCCGAAGACAGAGCTACAACTATGAGGATTTCTACTCTGTAGCAGACTTCCCTGAGCTCTTGGGTGCAATAGACTGTATGCACATTGAAATCAAAGCACCACCCAGGGAGCAGGAAAGGGTTACATAAACAGAAAGGGCTTCAACTCCATTAACTGCCAGGCCATGTGTAATGCTAAGAGAATCACCCTGCATGTGTGTGCTGGCAAGCCAGGCGGTTACCACGACTACCATATCTTGTGGTCTGTGTAAATATACTAAAGATAACACAGCTCTTAGTGTGTGGCTAGCTCTGGGAAACAGCATAAGTGGTCCAGTGGGCCTACTAATGTTGACAAAAACTAATAGAAGAAACAGTGCTAAACCACAGTCCAAGCTATGCTAGATAATTACTCTGTGAGGAAATAACATCTGTAGTGCATATCTAAAGTCTGTTCTGAAGAAAAAATCCTTTGAAGAAAGAAAAATTCTCTGAAGAAAAAAACATCTGTAGCTCATTTCTAAAAATATTCTTTACTTTTTTGGCAGATAAGCACTGTTGAAAAAGCTTATCCACCAAAAATATTTAATTTAATAGAGAATAATTTTTAGAAATGAACTACAGATGTTTTTTCTTCAGAGAATTCTTTCTTCAGAAAATACTTTAGAAACACACTACAGATGTCATTTCCTCATGAACTAATTATCTATATTAGCTTAGACTTTGGTTTAACTCTGTTTCTGCTATTAGTTTTGTATGACTACCAAATCTGACATGACTCTCAACCAATCCAGAGGTTTTCTAGTAGGGATATCCCACAATGTCATATACTGGGGGATGCAGAGGACGCACTCAAACTGTGGCTGATAAGGCCCATCAGAAATGCATACCTACCCACTGAAAAATGCTATAATGAGGCACACGGTCAAACTAGAAATACCATAGAGTGTGTGTTTTGGCTGCTGAAGTCATTTTCCAATGCCTAGACCATCAGGAGGAGCCTGCAGTACAATCCCTGTACTTGTGCAGACATTTTCACTGTCTGTGCCACAAGTAAGTGAGGAGTCAGAGGAGAAGCTACCAGCTGCTATGGGTGCAGGTACACATAGGAGTGCACAATATACCCTTGCCCTTTCCAGGTGGCAGTGGATAATGCACATGCTCACCACCTAAGGGTGTAAAACTTGTATCCTATGTACATACATGCAGTAAAACTGATGTCAGGAAATGCTCACAACTTTTACTTACCCATTTAATGGATGTGTACTGCTAGCATCACACAGAGTTGCCCCGGATTAAAACACTTGTAACTGATGGACTATCAAGGTAAATGTTGAAACTGGAATAGGAAAATAAATGGCTAATAGCACAAATGAATGGCATATCCTTGCATACTATTACTTGCTAATGTAACTAAGTAGAAGCTAGATGATTTTTCAGCAATGACATCAACATATGAAAGCACTGACATGTCAATAGATGTGTTCTCTACCAACTAATAGACCTCTTGCATCAAAGATACACACATTGCCGAAACCTGTAAGAAAGCAGTACAATTTTTAAAACAGTATCACAAAACACATATAAACTAAGTACTCAGTCAGCTATGCAGCCTGGGCATCAGATAAAAGGCAAAGGTATTACGCATCTCTGAAGCCAAAAGCTGGAAAATCTGGCATATGCACAGTTATCATCATTTGCACATGGTGCTCTTTTGGGGGAGCAGAAGGTCAAGACTGACACAAAAGGTAGTGAATGTTTGTGAGTAAGAAAGACGGGCAGAGAGAAATTTTGATAAAGTATCAAATGGCCACTGAGACAGAATAAGCTGTAAGTCTCACAAATGACCCATTTAACTGTTGTGTGTGTGTGTGTGTGTGTGTGTGTGTGTGTGTGTGTGTGTGTGTGTGTGTGTGTGTGTGTGTATGGGCACTCAAGGTGCAATGTGTGTGAATATCTGCAAGAACACAGCCAAGCTCTGTGCTAGCTCTGAGTCCTGGTATTTTAGAGAAGTGTAAGCTGTGTATGGTAAAGGTAACAGTTCATCATCATCAAACCTGACCATGAGAACTACCTCTGCCAGGAATTGCACTGACATGTCTGTGTGCCTATGGTCAGATTTGCTGCTGTTACCTGAATATGACTGATGTCTACTGGATGAGCTTACCAGGATCAGGTGGAGGGTGGAAGCAGGCCTCCTTTAAGCACTCTTAACAAGCCTACTGCATGGCACCTTGCCCACACTTTGGCTATGGCCAGTGTTAACCAGCACTGAAGCCACAGTAACCACATTACCCTGATCAGTTGTGTCACCCTCCACCTGTCCAATATCTGAGGGCTCAGGGTAATAGGTATGCATAGGCCAACTGACTGTGTCTGATGGAAATACAAAGGATGGCTGAATGTCAACCTCAGTGTCAGATTCAACATCTCCACCCCCAACTGTGCATTTTTTTGCTACAATCATTATCAGAGTCTGCCAATACTCTGACATCAAGTGGCAAGAGTCCTACACTTCCACTGTCAGTATCACCTGTGATAATAAGCAACAAACTCAGCAAATAAATTAATACTACACTAAATATGTAAAACAATCTATGTGATAAACTAACATTGGCTACACTATGATATGGTGCAAATGGTACAGCAATGCACACACTTATTACACCCACCTCAGACATACAGATACATGCATATATCTGTCAAATGGTCATTAATAATCAAAGAAAAATCTTTGGATTACCATGTGCAGATGACTTCACACTTGGCAGGAAGGATGATCCCAAAAGAAATGAAGCAAGGTAAGGATGCAATCATTACAATTGCAATAGCACAGGGGGACAACGAATACACAATTTTTTGCCTATATGTCCATTAACAATACTTTCAACTGAAACTTGGCTGACATGTCCACCCACAGTCCATGTGTAATGAACAAAAATGTGTCATTTAATTTATCAATAGGTTCATAAAAAAGAACTATCAGTGACATTTTTTTATATATTTTACTATACAAGCAAATCTTACAATGTACAGTATGTAAACTTACCTATAAGCTCCTCCTGGCACATACTTGTCCTCTCAGACACATCAGCACCAACATCAATCACATGTCAGTGTGAAGCTTCCACTGTGTTCTCTGGATTTCTGACAGTGAGCAGGAACTCTTCATTTGGTGCCACTGGTGGCTCAGTAGCAGGCCTGCCCCAATCGCCAGCTGTTCATGGGCAACTGCAGTTGCTCTCTTTCCGGCTGATGAAATCATATCAGTGGCCCTATGATGCACCTGATCATAAGTCCTGGTGCAACTGCCTATGGCATTGTCATCATTGACTATCTGGTTCCAAATATGCATTCTGTCAGCCATATCCCCACGTCCTCTCTCAAACATCAAGGTGCTATGGCACTTGAATGCCTGTACTATTTTTTTTAAGATCCACTGAAATGGCGTTTATGTGGATTTGTACACTTAAGTGCAATAATATTATGTGACATAAAACAAAAGAAGTATACAACATGTCAATATCATATAATTAAATTTATGCTTATATACACATGTATATTTTTGCCACTAACCACTGGAGACACATTTAAGTTATTAAAAGTGAAGGTTATGTGGTTGCACCATATCACACTCACACACAAACCAATGTTTGGTCCAAAACAAGGAATACCACTTTAGTATTGGGTTGTTTCTACAGAAATAACAGGATGACTACACAATTTCGAAAGCAAACCTCATGAAACAGAACTTTTGTTGTGGCATGGTACTTGGCTCTCCCACCCTCAAAACAACAGGCAAATGAAAGTTTGTATAAACTAAGGAATACCATATAATTCAATTGTTATATATGCTTTCAGCACAATTTTCACAAAATGTGTACACATTTACAACAGAAAAGTCAACTTCATGTGATTGTCAGTCACCTCTCACTGTGCCCAACACTTGCCTGCAGATGTCTATGGGCCAGGAAACATAACACTTCTGTGTCATTAACAATATAGTACATTACACTTTCCTGAAATAATATAGAAGATTCTTAACAATAACACTTGTGATGAAAGTCAATAAGCTATCTGAGAAAGTAAATGCCTCCCAAAAATGTCTGTGCCAACAGTAAACTATAAGATGTAAATACAGATAAAAGTTTCATTTTCTATTGCATATATTTAAAAAAGTTCTTTGTAACCTGTTAACAAATCTAGAATGTGGTTGAAAAAATACAACCATACATGTCATACATATATACATGGCATACATACATGCTAAAATGTCAATGAATGCAAGTTAGATAATAAGCAAAAGACAGTGGAATTGAATTTTGAACCACTGTCAGTTATTAAATAGTTCTGAATGCTTGCTACTGATAATATACTTGACATGCAGTAGCAACCAGAAAAGTTGCACTATGCTATAAACAAAAGTATAAAAAATATATGTTCTTACATTCATCAAAGTTATTATTGGAAAGCAATCAAATAATCAGAGTAACATTCACACTTTCACAAGTTAAATATGGATAATCCATAACTGTCATTCTTTTAGGGCAAGTTTATATGCTATGTCTCCTGTAAAAATGACAGTCTGCTTTATAGGAAACATTCTTATACAAATAGCGCTTAATGAATCATTAAATGTTATTTCTTTAAATGCAATAGCTTTTTAGTGGTTAACATACTTTGAAATGTATTTTGTTGTTTTTATTGGTTTGGAAGGGTTTGAGGGACTGATGTATAAAGTAGAGGTGGCTTGGATTCACTCATGAATCTTTTATGTGAATTGTACCTGATAAACTGTTCATTTGCAAGCCATTGTCATGAGGACCAGTTTGAAGCAATAACCCATGGCTGGGTATGGGTAAATCCAGCATTAACCACACCCAGCCATGGGTTATTGCTACTATACAATGTTGTTAGTTTTGTGTTGTGTTGTTATTTAGGTTTCTGTTTGTTTGTTTTTTATATTCTTCCACTTTTTCTGAGATAAAAAAGCTCCAGACTTTTAGTTTAAATTTACTGTTTGTTTTCTTTTTCTTTTAATTTAAATACAATTTATTATTAATTTTGTAAGATATGTAAGAAGAGAAGTATATAAGTAAATATGGTTGCTGTGCTTATGTTAATTATTCGCTGGGGCTATAAGTGTTTTTACATTATCTTAATGTGTATAACATGTCTGTGCATGGACGTACAGAAACAGGGGACTCTGCTAACTACTGCCTTCTCTGTAGTCATGCTTGTTTTAATAGCAGTGAAATGTAATGTTAAATGTAAATTCTTTATAAATGCAAAAACGAATATGAAATATTTCCTGCAAAACCAAATCTGTATGTGCAGTGCTTAAGCAGGGAAAGTAATTTAGTGTAGCCTCACTTGCAAAAAGAAAAAAAAGAGATGCCAAAGGTTTACATAGTGTCTGGTAATTAAAAAAGGTCACAGCATGTAAATAACTTGAATAAATGTGGTGGCATAACATGTGGGTTGATTAAGTATAGCATTAACTTCTCCCCTTATTACTTTTGTCTATGTAGTTGCAAGTGTTGCAATCATTGGAGTAAGCTAACAAGACTAGTCACTACTGTACTCATCCAGCGAACCACTACAGAATGGAACATAACCACAGTAGTGTCAGGAGTACAGTATTGACTAGTCTTTTTCCATGTAGTTGTTGATTTTATTTTTACAGTGTTTTTTGTTTCAACTTCTTGTCTCCAATAGTTTTAGATGTAGAAGTTGTTTGCAAGCTATTATGTCAACTGTCATCTTCTACATATGAGAATAATCAGGTTCCTTTTTTTTGTATTTGATTTTTCTTATAAGTGTATAATTGCAGCTAACATAGTAGCTTGTGAACAAGCTGTCCATCTAATTGCATTCAGTGCTGACACAATGTCTTCCATCTGCTGACAGGAAATTCGAGCTGCTCAATGATACCTTAGTGACCAGAATTTTTTCTTTTGTGTATGCTGAATTCACAATGGGTACACTGGTTGGACTGGCCAATCAGCATTTACGATCTTCCATAATATAATACAAATTAGATAATAAGTGAAAGACAATGGCTGATTCTAAACCACTGCCAGGTATTAAATAATTCTGAATGCTTGCAGTATCCCAAAAGGATAGTTTATCTTCTTCTTCTTTCCCAGTTAGGGGTCACCACAGCAGATCACCTGTCCACATGATTGGCAGTGGAGTTTTATGGTGTTGAGTTGCCAGCCCAGCGCTCAACCTTCCACAGAAGGCACACACATGCAAGCACTCATGCCTAGGGCAAATTTAGAGTATCTAATCCACCTGCAGCATGTCTTTGGGATGTGGAAGGATACCAGAGTACCTGGAGGAAACCCACACGCCCACAGGGAGGACATGCAGACTCCGCACAGAAGGCACCCCAGCTGAGGATTCAACCGGAGAACCTCTTGCTGTGAGGCGGCAATGCTAGCCGCTGCACCACTATGGCTGCCTCTCCAAAAGGATAGTTTATATGCTAGCCTATAGAATGTCACTTCTGATAAAAAATTAGGATTGTGTTCCTCTGTTATTATCTCTTTTTTAATGATAACAAAACTTAATATCTCAGAACAATTTATTATGGAAAGTTTGAATCTTAAAAGGGACGATTTTTCAAATGATTGTTCAGATACTATTAGACATAACATTTAAGGAAAAATAAGTCTGATTCTAAAAGTAGTACTAGATTAAACAGTATCAAATATATAAGGGTAAATATAAATGTTCTGTTTTATGATACTCTTTAACAGGATTATAGCTAAAATATCAAACTTATGAATGCAGTAATAGTACAAGACATAGTATGCAAACAGAAATAGAAATAGATCAGAATAAGTAAATATGTATATAGCTAAAGAATATACATGTGTCTATATGCACAGTACTCTATAAGTAGATTAACATAATGGTTAAGGTGCTTACCTTATAGGCACAAGGTGCAGGGTTTGATTCTTACATGGTAATTGGCTCAGCTTGGAAAAGCCTACAATGATCCTATGAAGAGCTTTACACACGGTAAATAAAAATGAAAAACTATAAAATTATCTGACCTATAAGGTAGTAAATATGACTATAACAACTGACTTCGTCCCTATAGTAAAGCAGGGAGATAACGTGAGGTATGGGGAAAGATGATTGTAGGGTTATTCAGTTTGGTTATTTTATAAGAACGATTCTGAACACCTGTTTAACTTTTCTTATTCATAATAACTTATTGATGGGCTTTTTTTAAGATGATGCATACTAAAAATATGAGACATATTAATATGAATCAGAAGCATGAGCTAAGCTGTTAATCTAATGGAGAGTTTGAGAGGTAGTATGCTCACCTTTTTCAACAAACTAGGAATACATTATTCCATGATAGAATGTTTTAGGGTTATATCATTAAGTCATTTTTTTATCTGTTTCAAAGATTTTATCCATAGCATTATAGATACTTTACATTTATATGTAAAGTATATAATAAAGTCTGTACATAAATGTGATTTCATTATACTTGTGTTATTTTTTCTCTCTTATATAAATGCCTGATTTTAAATGCATATTTATTAATATTAATGAATTGAATAATCTAGTAAAGAGGGAGAGTCTGTTCAAATCGTTGCAATTACATAAATTTCAATAGTATTTCTACAGGAAACACATTTGCTTAATAAAGATATAAATAAACTTTTATTAAATAATTATTTGGTTTTAGCAGGTTCTGGATTTTGAGCAAAAAGAAGAAGAACCCTCATTTTATGGAAGAACTCACCAGTACTGCCTAATGTAAAATATACCTAAGTTGATAAAAATGATATGTTAAGCATTGTTATATCTGAGTGGAACAGAAAACTACTATACATTGGATTCTAGGCATTGGTTCTAAATTGATTCTAAAGATGCAAAAAATAGCTTAGACACTATAGCCTGTTACATGAAAGGTGAAATAGTGGCTTGTGATTTTATTGTATTTTATCAGACAAAGATTCTACTGCAGATAGAAAGCTGGGAATCACATCTTCAGCCAAATACTTAATGAATTTTGTAAATCTAGTGCATCTAAAGGACATGTATGAGCTAAGGAAAACAAACTCACTTTAATTTATCCATTATCCATATAGATATGGAACATAAACAAATAATGATACCTTTTGTCTCAAACAATCTATCACATATCAGAGAAATTTCAATTGCTCCATGCACATTATCAGACCATAATGCTATAATCTTTAATATTATTTTAAAACTGACAATGTAATACATCACAGCATACATTCTAAAAATAAAAGGATTCATGAATTAGTATGTTAAAGAGATCAAATATTTCCTAGAAATAAACATGAATGGTGAAGTAACTGACATTGTCCTGTGAGATTCACTAAAGGCTTAATTAAATGGAAGAATTGCAAGCTGGTATATAACTAAAACAAGAAAATGGGACATAGAATTACATACACTACAGGCCGAAATAGACACACTAAAGTTAATTCTAAAACCAGATGACACTATCAGTTAGTCTGAACTTAAAAACTTAAATACAGAATATGTCAACATTCTTAATCATTAAGTTTCAATAAACCCAGAAAATCTTAAGCTTCAGGCAAACCCTTTAAACTTGCATAAACTTGTTCTTAGATCAAAGAAAAGTAATAAACTAAATCATATCAAAGAAATTATAGCACATTTAACTAATAAAAAGAATGTAGAACAGATATTAAAGGTATTCTTGAGGGTTTTAAAATAGTCTATGAAAATATAAACATAGATAATGATGATATAGTTGAAACTTTTCCTAAGGGTAAATATAAATAATAAATTAACAAGTGAACAAATAAAAAATGACTGACCATTCACTTTAACAGAAAAAAAGGATCAAATAAAAAACATAAAAAAATAATAAGGTGCCAGGCTTAGATGGTCTTACTCCAGAACTATATGAAATACTACCAGATGATACAATTCAAATACTAGATAAGGTCTACATATAAATAAAAACAACTGCTAAAATCCCCTCATCATGGAAATATTCCCCTCTAGCACCTATTTTGAAAACAAGATAAAGATTGTGTTCATCATGTACACCCATTTCACTTTTAAATGTGGGCTATAAGATGCTCATGTCCATTTTAGCTAACATAATTAATCTACTTATACCTAAACTAATTAACAATGATCAAACTGGGTTTATTTTAAATAGCTGAGTACAGGATAACATAATAAAACAATATACATTAATAGAATTTTCTATCATAAGTCTCGATTTAGATAAGTCTTTTGACTTAATTGGTCATCCTTGTTTAAAACACTTAAAGTATGCAATTCCTCATCTGAGCTAATTGCATTAATTTCTAAGTTATACAGTACCTCTTCTGTTTATGTTCTTAAAATAGGTTATTTTCTAATTCCTTTAAATTACAAAAAGGCAAAAAAAAAAACAAAAAAAAAAAACAAGGCTGTCTATTATCAGCTTTACTTTTTGCATTAGCCATATAACCCATTGCTAATAGCATTATATACACTAAGAATATTAATCGTATCAAAATAAAAGAAGATTTTAAACTAAAGAGTCATCTCTTTGCTGATGATATTTTGATAACAATAGGAAATACAGAACATTCAGTAGACTATATTAGTTCAATGAGTCAGTTTGAAGAAATCTCAAACTTAAGATTTAATCATAATAAAAAGTACATTATTAATAAAAATTTAAACAAGTCATACAAAAATATTTTAACTTCAATTGGAATAGCAATAACATGAAATACATTGGTATAACTATTATATATAATAGTAAATAAATGATACAAAAAACTTTCAACAGTTTTTTGATAAAATTTTAAGTTTACTCACAAATTAGAACAAATTCTTCTTTACCATGGAAGAATGATTAATGCTTATTAAAATGGTAATTCTCCCTAACATATTATTTGTCTTATAATCTTTAGTGCTATCGTGATCAAAAAAACTTGAAAAGGATAAATAATATTCTAATTATATATTTATTTTTGACATGGTAATAAACCAAGGGTTAATTTGATTGTCACAGAAAAGGTTGGGATGATGATGGTATAAGATTCCTTGATAATCAATTGCATGCTACTTCAACAATTGTAAAAGTTATAGTGTTGTAGATAAATTCATCTTATGACTCAAAATGGAAATAAATACATCAAGAAATATTATTAGCAAATAATAATCATATCACAACCAGTCATAAACAAATAGTACCTGATAGATTTCTCTGGTTATTAAATGATTTTTGTATAAATGGTATTAAGCTCCCTCCTCAAATTCCACATTTAATAACATTTCCTCTTTCAAAAGTTCACATATTCTAACCATTGTATTAAAGACTTAATATTTGCTATGTTTCCAATTGCGTATACAGATGACTGCTTAGAAACTCAGAACTTCAACAACATGCTAGTATTGAAACAACAAAATAATTTAATTTATTGGCATCAATTCTTAAATGGTACTGAAAATGTAAGGTTCAAATACAATCAATATTCTGAGAATTGGTTAATTTTAAAAATATTTAGAGACTTTGTAAACACATAGGTAAATAAGATATTTAAGTTAGATAAGAAATTGTTCCCCAAATTATTTCATTCTTAGTAAAGATCAGTAATAATGCAATGAAATATAAGTCATATTTGTCACAAATTTATAAAATTCTTAACTTAGATTTCACGTATGCATACAACTCTTATTGGAACTTCTCCTCAAAAATTAATAATGAAGACTTCTCTGAAGAGTACAAGAAATTAATAGCCACAATACAAGTAAGCCAGGGATCTAATCTAGCATCCTCCAAATTTTATTAATGCTGTTTGACTCAATTTTTAAAAAGAAAGAACAATGTAAAGACAATTATACATAACAATAACTGTGTATAACAGTGGATTCCATATGAAATATATGTGTGACTCTGGATATACTGACAAATTTATTTTTTACTTAAAAGTGTCATTTTTGCCCTGCAATGGACTTCACACTTCAGTGATAGTCATGTACACATGAATGTATAAACCAGGATCTTGTCAGGTCATACACATACATGATTAACCACTCACTCTTTAATATGTCTATATAATTAATGAACATGTCTGACAAGCACTTTTTCTGTGACAAGGAGGTAAAAGCACCTATGTGGAAGAATATGTACTGTCAATTTTGCCTTCTTCTCTGCTTGGCATTGTTGCTCTTTACTTAACACCACACAAACACAGTTGACATCATTGTTTGGTTTTGCATACTAACTGTAAAATACAATACCACAAATTGTTGGGAAAATACTTTAACTGTTGCTGTTTGACCTGTGCAGACATGGCAGGAATGGGAAAGGAAGGTACCCATTTTAGGGTTCAAACGTGGGGTGTAGAGGAGTCCAGAATATTCATTGGGCTCTTTGTAAAGTGCCAGAACAGTAGGCTATTGCAGGGGGATTATACCAGGTCTCAATACAAATCAGAGGCTAGGAATATTCTGGCTAAGGCTGTCCTCAGTGTGACTTGCATTCCCTGCACTGGAGAGCAATGTAGGCACTACTATAATTATCTAAAAAGGTGCAAGCAGGAACAACTCAACAAGTGGCTGCATGAGTTTAGGACTACTGACATCCCACAGTTGTGTAAGTATACAGATAAAGATACTTTAAATTATAGTCAAAGCTGGAGATAGGTGAGATTGGTATGCATAATAATCTTCTCTTGTTGTCTCCTTTTTATTTTACAGCTGCCCAGGAGATTTCAGAAAACAGAGAAGCTCAAGCTAAATGTTTAGAAAGACTAAGAAAATCAAGGGATATGTATGTAGCAAAAAATAATTATTATGGCATTAAAACTGTTGCTCTTGCATACATTAGTAGCAAATTAAACATGGATATCTTAACTGTAAAATCAAGCATTCATGCTTCATTTCTGTAGTTCAAGGTAATTGTATGAGTCAGTTGTAGTAGTTTATTCAGATATTGTGGGTTTAAATCCTTCAGATAAGAAGTGCATCCTAAAATAATTAAAATGAATAAATACTAATTTCAACAAAATTGGCATAAAGGCCATTTTGTTAACTTAATCTAATCTGTATTATTTGTAAAAGTATATGTGCAATATATGCATACTGCAAGGATTGCTTTGGAACAATTATTAGTCATAGTTTGTAGCTTTTAAAATGTATAATTAATGTGAAATAAAATTGTATTTATATTGTAGTAATTTATTGTGTGTGACATATGATGGTTCTAATTATATTTTTCTTTTTTTACCTCTTAACCCACCCCTTATCTTTCTCTTTTTTATTGTTATATGTGTGGTCACAACATTCTGATGTCATCCAGTTATGTCAACTGCAACATGATTTTCAGCACAGGGAGGTAGGGCAAACAGTGCAGCTCAGTCTGCAACCCTCTCCAATGGCTGCTGGACCAACTTGCATCACACCTGGGATGCAACCTGGAAGTACTCCCTCTGCAGTTCCTGCACAACCTGGGCCCTCAATACCTGGAAGTATTACCACAGCAGCTAGTGCAGTGGCACCCTATGGGAATGTTGGTGGAGGTGGTGATTTTGTCACAAACTCAGGAGCTGCCAGGCATAGTGTATGCAGTCATAGAAGGTACCATTGGTGCATGCCTCATCTATATGAAGAAGATGCTCGCTGGAAAATTTCAAAAACAAAAATTTCAAGCACTCCAACAGCAAGCTGAGGAAGGGGATAGTGATGACTATACTGAGGGTGAGGACTAGATTCTCATTGCCTCCATGATTGACAGGCATAGGCCTCTGATTCCACCCTTCTTATCTTCAATGATGATGTACCACAACTTTTTATGTCCTTCACCATTCTTGTCTCTGTCTTGTTTGTCCTGTTTGCCTGCATCCACTTCCTCACCTACCTGACTTACCTGACTCTGAAAAACCTACATCCCTTGCCCAACATTCCTCTCTTACTGAAATAAAATAAAAAATGGGCACCTGTCTCACAAAAAAAATGTCTCATATATAGCTCTCCACTTCACACAGGTGTCTTCCTGAAACACTTCATTCAGTCCAATTCGCTATACAACATGGTTGCATTGTTGTCACCTATCTTTGTTGAGGTGACAAGCTAAATTCATCCAAAAGTCTATACATGTTCATTTAACACTGTTAGATAAGTGGATAGCTATAGCTCTTTCCTAATTCCCTCCTGCATATTCCTATAGTGCTTGTCCTTTGTTCTTCCCCCTGCTTGCACCCCCATTTCACTACTTTCCTATCTCCCCCATTTTCACTCCTTTAATCTGGTCAGAAAATAGAATTACATACCACACATATGGCAGAAATGCCCCCAAATGAAGCCCTTTATATTTTGTCCTCTCTGTTTGTATGGAGTTTTGTACGGTGTACCAATGCCGAACGATGGTGATTTGCTCTTCATGTCATATGTCATGGTGTCATAGTGTACTTACCTCCATGCAATGCGGCACAAACTTGCTGCACTAAAGAAACATGCAGTTAAAGCAGAGTGAAGGCTGTTATATCAAAGATTTACACTAACAACATTTATTTAGACTGATGAATGTATAAAAATACCAATCCATATGTGTACAGTTGACATAAATAAATTGAATGATGTTCATTTTTATACAGCACTTAATTGTAATCATTGCTTCTCACATTTGCAAAAATTATCACATTTACTTATGTAATGCCATCCTGAAAATGTGCAAAAAATTTACATTGAGTTGGATTTAAACCATGTATCACTGGTGCACAAAATATGAGCTTGTTGCTGTTACACCTGCTGCCACAGAGAAAGCTAGGCAGCAGGTGTTTTTCTTACACTCAATACTGTCTGGTGTGCTGACTGTTGTACCTCTATGCTTAGTACGTTTGTGTGCAGGAAAGCAAATGAATAGAACCATTACTATTTTCCCATTTAAGCAGAAACCTGCTTTTGCTCGTCACTTAACTCCATGCAAATGGGCATGGTGATAGCAATACTCATCAATGTCATAAAAGTTATGACATGACATTTCCAATATAAACTACAGCATGAACAACATAGTATCTGTCAGCTATTTCTAAAATAGCCTATATGCATAAGTATTTCTCAAGTTCAAGTTGTATTCATTAAATGTTAATCTCACATGTGCAAACACTTTACTATTGATCACACAAACAAGTTGCTTGATAGTGCACTATGGTAAGAGTTAATCTTCATCCCATTCTAGTCCATGTAAAAACACAACCAAAGGGAAGGCACGTTTTAGTGACTGAACACATATTTGTTCAAACTCATGTATCTCCTGCAATTATACACTGAAAATGGATATATCAGTAGTAGTTCCCAAATGTCAACTACACTACAAAATAAATAGCACAACTGCACTGTTACATCAGCTAAAGCTTTATACTGTTAATATGCATTGAGATTGTCTTATATATATCTTAATGTGGACAGCACTTCATCACAAATATGAGCACGTGGGGTTTCACTTCATAGGCTTGAGTTACAGAAATCCTGAATTTCAGTAACCTGAGACCATGAAGGTGAAAACCAGAATGCCGAAAGTGCGTAAGAGCGAATTTAAATATCTCAAATCCACACTTATGCATTTCTCATATGTCGCATGTAGTGTTATGGTGCCTGATATTGCAGGCGAGTGAGTGTTTGTGTGTGTTTTTGTGTGTTGTATGTATGGGTAAGGGTAGAGAGGTGTAAGTGTGAGTGCAAGTGTTGGATTTGTTGGGTGTGTGTGTGTGTGTGTGTGTGTGTGTGTGTGTGTGTGTGTGTGTGGAGGATGGAGTGGTGTGAGTTTTTTTTTTTAATGTTATCTGCGACCTCGGACTTGGTATATATAAGCAGTGGTTATGTGGGGGGCGTAGTGTAGGGTTGTGTGGTTTGTGTGCTGTGTGTGGAATGGTGTGTGTGTTATGTGGTGTATGGTGCATGTATGTTCATGATTGTGTGATTCTGGATTGTGGGTTTCGTTGTTGTGAATGGTTTGACTTTATAGTCTCGGGTTACTGAAATTCGGGATTTCAGTAACTCGAGCTTATGAAGTGAAACCAAGCACATGCACATACATAGTGGGACCCATGCTGATCACAAAACGTGTGTGTGTGTGTTTGTGTGTGTGTGTGTGTGTGTGTGTGTGTGTGTGTGTGTGTGTGTGTGTGTGTGTGTGTGTGTGACTGTAAATGCTAAATGTACACAACACATTGAGAAACAGGTGCATATGTTTCAGTTCTGCAACATGCATTCCTGACAGTTTATTGCACCTATTTTGAGAACTGTCTTTTAAAGTATACCTGAACATTGGAGCCACAACAGAAAATCCAAATTCCACACCTTGTACACCACTCTCAAAATAGGGGGTCTATAATACATTATCAAAAGATATTTACATCGAATCCAAAATCATTGACGCATAAACAGCGAAGTCTGTTAAACATGAAGTACCTCTATAGTTAAAATATCCATATCAAATTATCATAGCTGACCAAACTGCACTAACTGTAGTGTCTGACATCACCACGTTTGCAGCAAGTAATAACAGTAATAGTTACAGGTAATTAGATACGTTTCACATAATATTAAAATTAATTCTAGAATATATTATGCAGCAGTTTAAACATCATATATTTCTTTCTTCAATAATTTAATAATGTTTTATGCTGGATATTTAACCCGTGTTGTTACATGAATGTTTTCAAAGCTGTAGTATATAAGTTATACATTGCAATCACATAGCTGGGTGTATGGCATTTGTCTGTCTGCTATAATGGCTATGACATCACAGACAGCTCCTGGAGTTGTATGTAGTTGCTATAAATCTGTAAAGTCACAGAAAAGAAATGTTAACTGTAGATGGTTATTTATATAATTTTGAAAAAGTGATTAAAAAGAGGAGATACTGGTACTGTAGGCTTAACTATTCACAAAAATGTAAAAGCAGAACTATCACTATTTGTAATGCAGATGAAGAAATGCTGTTGGTCTGTAGGTCATGATCACCCCTCTGATGTGGCAGAGGTAGAAAAAATATGTAGCACATCATAAATTAAAGGAATCTGCCAATATATATAGAAATGCATCTGCTTTAGTTGTTGATGTTGTTGCAAGTGCTTCTGTAGAGTGTACAATGACAATGCCATGTAGGCGGTTGATATTACAAGTTATTCGGGTTAGACACAAGAAATTGCTAACATAAGGTAAAGTTTGTACTCCTCTCAGTACAGTAAGTGCAACCAGCTATGAATTAAAGCAGGGTACATTTATCCAGAAACATATGGTAGATGTGTATAACAATCTGCATGTCTTAGTATTTTCTCTTTACAAGACTTTATGAAGTTCTGATATATGGCTTATGGATCGTGTTTTCTTAACCAAAAGATGTTTATGTCAGCAGTTATACAGCATACATACTCTGGTGTCTAATGCTGATAATAGAAAATGTCTACTTCCCATTTACTGTCTGATGACCAAGAAGTCTTTCAAATCTTATAACTTCATGTGGGAGTATGCATTATCATGTGTAGACTTACAAGCTGAAGTGAAATGCCTTTTGTGCGATTTTAAGTTGGCTGCAATTAAAAGTATAACAATTAACTTTTCTAATGTGTCTTGCAAAGGTTGCTTATTCCACTTTGCTCAAACTGTATAGCATGAAGTGCAGTCATTAGGGTTATCTCCTCTGTTTGGGAATTGTGTGACACTTCGGCATGCTGTAAAAAAGTTAATAGCTTTGTCTTCTGTGAAAGAGAATGAGGTATTACCTGTGTTTAACAAATTGTATAAAACTTTTCCAGTTGAAAGGAAGGAACTTCTTAAATATTTTTCAGAGGTGTATGCTCTTGGATGTGTATGAAAACAAACATATGTCATTAGCATGTACTCCAAATTACATAGAAGGGTGGCACAGGAGGATTAAATGTTTGCTAGGAAGAAGGATATCAGACATTCCAGCTGTTCTTTACATATTAGTTCATGAACAAAATCGAGTGAATGAGTTACTATTGCAACTCATGTCAGGATGTCCCCCCTTCACCTAAAAAATGGAAGTCTACTGAAAGACATACCCCGGGATTCATGAAGCTTGCGCCAGGTGCAGGCATAGCGTAGGCGGTATAACACCAAATATAGCCGTCGAGCAATTCAGGTATGATCCAATTCCACGTGCACTACCGGCGTACGCCAGAACTGCACAGCCCCTGGCGTAGGTATGCTAATCACCCCATGTGCAGTGTCGCACCATGCAAATGAAGGCATATAGCGATTCATGAAGTGGTGCAGGTGTAGCGTAAGCCCATGGAAATGTAAACCAAAAAACACGGTTTACATTTTCCCAAACAGAACATCGGAGCTATGGAAGAGGGCCAGACCCAGGTATCACAACGTTAACATATGCCAATGGCGAAATACACAGCCAATGGCATAAGAAAAGATGCACAACACGTAAATAACAACATTTAATGTCATGTCCACAGTAACGCACAGCACAACTGCAGGGCATGTGCGGAAGCTGTAACATAAAGAAATAATATAAAATGTCATAAAATCACAACGTAATAGAAATCAGGTTTACAGCATAATACACAATGGTAAAAACCAAAATTTTCTTTCAAATTCTTAAAAAAATAACTTCATGTTTTTTATTGGGTTATTTTTCATGGGGGGTGGGGAACTTTTTTGGGAAAGGTTGAAATTTGTTTTGGGGGGGGCCCCGGATTTTAAATTGGCGGGGGAAAAAAAAAAAAAAAAAAAAAAAAAAAAAAAAAAAAAAAATAAAAAAAAAAAAAAAAAAAAAAAAAAAAAAAAAAAAAAAAAAAAAAAAAAAAAAAAAATTTTTTTTTTTTTTTTTTTCTTTTTTTTTTTTTTTTTTTTTTTTTTTTTTCTTAAAAATTAATCTTTTTTTTTAAAAAAGGTTGCAACAGGGTAAACTTTACAAAGCCAATTTCCCCCTGTTTGGGTTTGGCCCCCATTTGGGCGAAAAAAAGAAAACGGGAAAGGTCAGGGGAAAAAAGAAAAATTTTCCAATTTGGGGTTTAAATTTTGGGTATTTTTAATGAAAAAAAACCCCAATTTTAAACCCCCAGAACCAAAATTCCCCGGGGTGAAAAGGGGGTTTGTTTGCGGGAAAGAAAACGGGTTTGGGGGACATTTGAATGAAAAAAAAGGGGGGAATTGCAAAGTAGGAGACCTAAAAAGGAAGCAAAAGAAAAACCCGGACAAAACCGGCCCCAGGGGGCAACCATAACCCAAATAGGCCGGCCCGGGGAAAGGGTAAAATTTGGAAATAGGCTCCCCGGGAATGCACCCCCCGGGTGGGTTTGCAATTTGTGCGGGGAAATGAAAGGGAAAGGTTCAAAAAGGTTCCAGGGAGGAAAGAAATTAAACCCCAAAAAACCCCAAAATTTTCCCAAAAACACATAAGATAAGGGGCCACCCCCCGGTACTTTTAACATATGCCAATGGGTTCACAGCCAATGGAAAAAAAGGTGAAACCCCAAAAAAAACATTTTGTATTCCCAAACAAAACTGCACCATGGGGGGAAACAACAAAAAAATTTTAAAAAAATGTCATTTGGGAATGAAATGGGTTTGTTTAATCAAAAGGGTTTTGGGAGGAACCCCCCCGGGGGGTTGTGGGGGATAGGGGCCGAACAAAAGAGGCCTCGGAGGAAAAAAGGGGAAAAGGTTGACCAAGGGGGTAAACCCCCAAAGGGGGCTCAGAGGAGATAAGACTTTACAGGGGTGGCCAGGGACATTTAAGCAAATTGGAGCTTGCCGGCCCCGGGGCCTAAGAAACCGGGAAAAACGAGGGGAACCCTTTCCCAGTGGGAACATGAAAAGGAAATTGGGGAACCCCTCCCCAAACTCCCAAACAGGAATTTCAAAGGGGAAAAGGGAAAATAAAATTTGGGTACTAAGGAAATAAACACCAAATCCCCCACAACCAAATTCCGGATGAAAAGTTCCAAAAATCCCAAAACGGGATAACTTTAAAAGAAAGGAGGGGGGTTTGGAGCAAAATGGAACCCCCTTACCAGGGCAAAAAAACCCGGGAAGGAGGGGGCAAGTAGCACAAAAAATAAGTACCAGGTCCGGGGAAAGTAAAAATAAAACCGAAAGGGTTTCCATCCAAAAAGGGAGGTAAATGTGAAAAATGAAAGGGAATAAAGGAGGTTTTCCCCCGGCCCCCCGGGAACCCCAAAAAGGCCCCAAAATATTTGGCATCCTAAGCCTGTACAGGTTTTTGTCAACACCCCAGGGCCATCTCGGGGGTTCCAGCACTGGGGGTAAAAAAGTTGAAAGCACACACACCCTTTTCCCAAAACAGCAAATAGGTGAAAACCCCGGGGGAATTTTTTAAAAAAGGTTTTTTGGGAGCTGAAATACGGTTCCGGTGTTGGAACTCTGGTGGGGGTTGCGACCCCAGGCAGGCCCAAAAAGATTTTGCCGGGGAAACCTAAAAATGACCTGGGAAGTGAGCAAAAAAGGGGGGAAGGGGCCCTCTTACCCAAATTTGGGGAAGGCCTTCCAGGCCGGGGGAAACCAAAAACAAAAAGGGGCCCACCCCAGTGGAAAAAAGGAGGAAGCCCAATAGGGCCCTCCCTTTAAAAGGGAAGGAATATAAATTATCTACAGGTGGGCCCCAGGGACTACACCTTCCACCTGCCACAAAAACAGTAAAAATGGAAATTGGCCACAAAATGACCCCCTTAAATTTGGGGAAATAGGGGCCCTGGGGGGTGACTCCCTAAAAATAAGGCACCCCCAAACAGGGAAAACCACAAAACCAAAGGGAAACCAATCCAAAAACCTGCCGGGTCATGGCCTCCGGGGCTTTATTGGTGTGTGTCCCGGGCAGCCCGGGGCCCAGATATATTATTAATTATATATTTTAAATAATATTTATTTATATATATATATATAAAATAAAAATAAAAATAATACAATAAAACCCAAATATATAATTTTATTAAATATTTTTATAATTTATTATATTAAATTAATACATATAGGGCCATTAATAATAGTTTGGGAAAGGGCAAAGGGAAAAATGGTAAATATGGGGAACCACAATTCCCAAATTAAAAAGGGGTTAAAGACCATAAAAATTTTGGGGAGGTACAAATAAATAGGTACCCCTTGGAAAGGGGTAACATACCGACATGAAACCCCAGGTGAAAGACCAAGAAAAGGTACCAAACATCCCACCGGGAAAAATTGTAATGTATGGGGGCCCCCAATTGTACCCTCTGGCGGCCCCAAACTTTTTCAAACGGCCGTAAAAGTCCCCAAACCTGGAAAGGGGCCCGTTGGGGTCCCGTGTGTGTCTGTTGATTAATTTTTTTAAATTTATTTTAATAAAATATATTATTTATATAAATATATATATTAATAAAAATCATTTTACATAAAAATAAAAAAAATTAATTAAATAAATTTTCCCCCAATATAAAATTTTAAAAACAGTGGGGAATGGGGTTAGGGTGTTTTAAAAGAAAAAAAAGGTTACTGCAAATATAATAGAAATTTCAACAACAATAAATTGGAGGTAAAAAAAATGGTCCCCCAACCGGGTTTTAACTACCGTGGCCAGGGTGGCCGTAAAAAACCGCGTTTTCCCGGTAAAATGAATATAAAAGGGGGAAACCCTGGCCCAGGGTCTTTTCAACCCCACAAGGGGCGGGGGGCCTTTCCCCTGGGACGAAATGGGTGTGTCCCTAACATTGTTTTTGGTCCCAATTCGGAGGAACAAGGTGGGGGAAGCTACCTGGGGATGATATGCCCAATTAAAAACCAAAAACCCGGGGCATGTTACAAAAAACTTTTCCCCAAAGGGGGCCCAAAATTAATGGTTAGGAAAAATAAGGCCCAAAAGTAAATCTTTAAAAGCCCCCCCAAAAAGAAACTAAAGAATCAAATGTAATAGAAAAGCACAAAAAATTAAGTAGTAATTTAAAATTGGCCCCCTTTAACTCCCCGTGGGCCTTAAAAAGGTTTTCCATGCCAAAATTTGACCTTAAAATGGAAAAAACCCAGGGAAACAGGTTTTTCAAACCCCTTATCAAATTTGGGGAAAGAAAAAAGGGTACCCCACATTTGAAAAAAATTACTTCCCGTAACCAACCATGGGGAATAAAAACCAAAACAACGCCCAAATGTAAAATTCCTTTAACATAACAAAACCCCCAATTTAAGGGGGGGCCCCAAAAAGGGAAATTAGAAAGCAAGGGAAAACCAATTTACCCCACTTTCCCCCAAAAAATTGGGGGAATAGCGCAAAAACATAGAAAGTAATTACACTCGGGAACCCCCAAAATTGGGTGGGAGAACCACAAAAAAAGGTTCAAAAAAATTTTAAGGTTTGATTGGGAACAAAACCATTTCATTTGAATACCCTTTAAAACACTTTTGGGAGAATAAAAGGGTTGAAAAAAATATTAGAACCCCAATATGGGGAACATAAACCCAAATTAGTTTTACTGTATGTATAGCCTGGTTTGCATTAATTAAACGTGTCCGCAATGCATAAAGTGAGGAAAGGTATTTATGTACTGATGTCTTGCTGAGCATACTAACGCTTGTAGAAACTGTGCATCCAGCAGTGGGACACAAGGTACACAGCACAGACACCTGGGGATGCTACATGAGGGCGTTAAACAGAACAATTCCATACAACCCGCCGTCAGTGGTAGGGTATGTCCAACAAGGACGTGCCATAGCAGGGGATAGTATATGTTGATATACTGTCACAGCACGCATGTGTATGGGCATATAACGTTAATGACATATGTAATTGGTCCGCTGTGCAAGTATGCTTTGCAATATGGGATACTATGCTGAAATATGTAATGTATAGTATTATAGGTAGATATGGACAGATATTCTACACAGCATAACAGGCATATCATGCATACCACAGGTATCGCTATTGGTATGTACAATAACAGGATACATAGGGCCTGTATGGGACATAGTAATAAAGGATAGCTAATCTAAATGGAAGGGCTACCAAGTAACCATTCACAAAGGACATGTAATAGCTTCACAGGTCATAGTGGGGTACTATGCAGTCTGGCAAGTCCATGTGCAAGCACAACTACAGTGTTCGTACTAGTGGCACCTCTCTAGGGTAGTGTCCTGTGAACAGCAGAACCAGGTGTCACCTGCACCTCTGCACAGTACAGCCACTGCAGTGATCCCAGGCCTCCATGTGTCTCCCAACCACCAAGGGAGGTATCACATGAACAGTGCTACTGAGTGTCCCTGCATGATGTACATAGGACTTATGTTCCAAAGCATGGTGAGTGTCCGGTTTGGGAATGTAACCCACAAGCACATCCCACTCATTGTGGCGTATGTGCACATATCCATGAGCATGTTGCTCACAGTGGCCTCTGCTTGTCGGCGTGAGGAGTATATCCATTAATAATGTTGTGGACATGGGCCCTGTCTAATCAGCAGAGGTCACCCTGAGTATGTAGTATGCAAATATGCACATGTGTCCGTGGTGCAGCCACATATTTAAACTGTCGTAGCTCAGTAAACGTCATGGGCGCAGTTAATGTTGTGGCATGTAAAGCTGTAGCTGTTGTGTAAGGTGCACCCTAAACGGGGTGGTGTACCCTTGAATGTGTGTAGATGTCTTGGGTTCAGAGGTACAATGGGTGCCTATGTACCAGCCACAACACCAGTACAGATAGGTGTGGCCGTGAGAAGGATATCCACGCCCAGTGGCAATACGTAATCACAGGAGTGGTCTGCGACATATGTGTGTATTAAACATGTACAATGTGATATGTATGTAGGGGACTACCATCCATGTGATAGTCAGTGGGTGAATGGTGTAATGCAAAGGTGATGTGCATGCACCTTGTGTCATGCAGCTTGATGCCATGATAGTCATATTATGTATCTGTCACAGTGACACCCATATGGTTGGAGTCAGTATCAGCTGGTGGAGCAATCATGGCGCTTGGTATGCAGGGGTTTGAAAGCTAGGCAGGGAATGTCCCACGTGCTAGCTTGTTCCACAGGGAAGCATATACTGAACATGAGGGGCCCTATGACTGAGGACCGTGGTATGCCAAATGTACCTGACATGTAGTAGGTACTATGGTATGCTGGCCTCACTGCGTGTCCTGTCCATGAGCCACATAGCATAACATCCTAAGACACAGGGTATGATGTGCAGGTGGATGTATATGTTGTCAATACCAGAATGGGGAATGGTGCTGAAAGGCAATGAGAGGACAATGTAGGATGTGTGGACTCCCGTACCATCAGCAACTGCCCTGTTAACTGTATGAAGGGAGTCCACCATGTGTAGGGGCCATGCTCTGGCCCTAACAAGCCCAACCTGAGTGGCAAAGGCGGGAGCCCAACAATGTCTCTGTAAATGATGTCCTTGATGATGTGCCCCATAGCCATGCAGAACAGTCCAGTCAGGTGTGTAGGACTATAGTCCCACTCGTGCAATATGGTGCCACCTGTGTGTAGTGTGATAAATACTGCTGTGTGCCATTCAGGGGCTACAATGTCTGAAACAAGGCTATTACTGAATATGGTGGCCTAGTGGGGAGACATGTAATTCAGAGGTTGGTGGACATCACAGCCTGGGATGTTGAAAGGTGACATGAGGCCAGTGTCCCAGGACATATAGAGTGTAGGTCAGTACTGTGTAGGTGTGACCACAGGGACACCACAATGTTCATGTATGGATTGTGGTCCTGTAGTGAGTGAGAGGGTGTAATGTCTGCATTGAATCCATCCTCCAGCATGTTGGCAACAACACCTGGGTCTGCAATGTTCCTGAGTGACTGTTGTATGTGACAGCAGATGTGGGTGTTGCCATCGACTACTGATATACCACCATAATGCCTGATGGTACACTCCGGAATGTGTGACAGTCATGTTTACATAGCTAGTCTTGGAGTATGTGATGAGGGACCCTGTGGCCCCACCACGGCTGACCAGTGAGCCACCCCACACATGGGAATGTACACCACTGTGTAACAGCCTACACCTGTTGTTGTACATCATATGTCCATGGAACATGACCACCAGAGTGGCGTCTGTTATCTGGTGTGTACCATCATGGCTCTGTGTGGAATAGCATGATCCATGCAGTTGTGTACATGCTAATGAAGTGCACTGTGGTATGTGTCAGCATTTGTATGTACATTGTCCATCTGCACAGGTGTCATGATGTTAACAACCGCTGTCAGCAGACGTCTGTAGTAGGTGTTGTAGTACTCATGTACTGTGTATGCTGTGATGTGTGTGTTGCCGGGATGTGGCTAACAAGGTCGATTAGCATATGTTCGGAATCCACCAATGAGGGGATAACCCCAGGTGTGTAACACCAGTCACATGGTGGTAGTGTTCATGCCAAGGGTAATGTAGGTCTTGGAGGTAGTGTGTATGGGTTGACCCAGCAGAGCAGAGGGTATGACTCATGGATGTGTCGGTACATGAGTGGCTATCCCAGTGAAGTGTGGGGTAGTGTCAGTCACACATCAGTAGTAGCTGTCTGAGGCCCACTGTCCACTATACCAACATAGAAGGTATGTTACCCGTGGAGTATGATGTTGACTCTGTCACTTGTTACAATGTGTATAGTGGTCTCGGACACAGTTAGTTGCACGTGGAGCACCTCTGATGCATTGTGCTAAGTAACTTGCCAGGATGTGTGCAAGACATAGTGGGATATGGGAACCCCTCAGCTGTGGGTGTGCTGGTCCAGGTATGTGCCTGAAAGGTATGGTCTGTCTATAACCTGTCATTACAGGTGTGCTCTGCAGAGCCTAGAGGCAGGTCCCAGTCACTGCAGAGATGTTTGAGTGGCGCATTATAAGGTGTGCCTTGCCTGCGTGCGTCACAGAGGAAGATGAAAGCAATGTGTCTCATGACTCCATGTCGTGCCTGCCAGTTACCGCCCTGCTGGTGACAGTTATTGGAAACTGTGCAAGACATGCAGTACAAAAGCAGCAAGTGCCTTACATGTGAGCTGTCCTCCCAGGGCTGACAGGTGCAAGTCATCTGTGCCACAGCATTGTGTTTGACCAGGTCAGTCATAGCGGTCAGATACCAGATGCCTGTGGAATGACAATAGGAGCATAGGCAACTGTTGAAGTGACACAGTCAGTCATTGTACAGTGGTATCATGTCCGGACGAATGCAAAATGCTCCCCAGGGCTTGGCCCACACCCTCAGGGCTATAAGACTGGTGAGCTATTGCATGTCCCCGTACACATAGTCTGTGAAGTGGCATCACAGGGCAGTCACACTAACATGGAGAATGACAGCCATATCATACCTGGTGAGGTGTGGCATGGGTGCATAGGTTATTTTGCAGAAGCAGTTACCCGACAGCAAGATGTAGCAATTAACGCCTTGTGTAGCCTGCTGTGTGGAACTGCAGTGTGACTCACAGAGTCATCTATGACTGGTGTGTTGTGAATGTTATAACTCACTATTGGCTGTATGTGATGGGCACACATGAGTCTGTGGGCTATAAGCTGAAAATGTTGATGTTGTTCCATGATGTGGGCTACCTCTGGTGCCGCCAGTGAGTATGGAGACGTACTGCACAAGTTGTCCTCGTAGGTGTGGCCAGTGGTGTAGATCATGTGAGACTATGTGATGGGTGGGGTGTGCTGCGAATGTTACACATCCCTAAATGACTGTCAGGTGCAGTCAGGGTTGGTGACAGCATTACCCCCAGCCATAGCTGTCAACCTCCTGTCCCCAAACTGAGGAACATTAGCCCTCATACTGTGTGACAAATGGGCAAAACGTGGAACACTTACAACTGGCTTACCAAAAGCTTCAACTACGAAGGGCATAAGATGGCTAAAATAAGCTGGTTTTACGTATAAAAGAGATATTCTAATGAATTAATATGATTCCCATCTATTTAGCCATGGCTAGCAGGTAAACAATTTACAACAATGAATGTGTGACAGACCCTTCCAATGTGGAACCTTGAGGAACATGCACCTTTTAGATCCCCATATGAGGTACGTTCCTCGTAATGAGGTACACCGAGCTATGCCCCCAGCATGGCTGCAGAAGTGCATCCCCCACAGGCTGTAGTGCCGTATGTTGGGAGGTGAGCATTGAATGTGTACATGAGACAATTGCTCTATTGCCACATGCACGACATATCCCTCATATAGACAGGCAGTAGCACTGGTACGTGACAGTTGGACATGCCTGTATATACAACCATGTCCCACAGGATATGTGCGTGGTGTTACAACAGCTATTGTACCATAAGCAAGCTGGGAAGTGTAGGACAGCCAGTGTACCTGTGGGAAATGGTGGAATGGGTGCTATAGTAATCAGTAGCTCATGACATGCTCACAAGTTCTGAACAAGTGCCTAGCATGACCATACAATACAGATAGGGTGTTGGATAATATCAACCCACAAGTGGTGATGACAGTCAATTAGGGTGGCACCAAGACTATAACCCTGCTGAGTATGGTGTGCATGTCCATGAACCCTTAGCACTGTAGATGTTAGCAGTACAGATGTACAAGACAGCACGGATATTTGATTACAAATACCTTTGCATGTCACAGGAGTGTTCCACCAGTGGCCTGTTGACAGACTCACAACTACAAAAGGTGCAAGAGTGACATGTGCACAGCACACCAGTGCCAGCTACAGTAGAACAGGGTTAATGTGTTGTAACCCACCCTCATTGTTGCCCATACCACACAGACAAATGTTAGGCATCTGTGTATGTAAGGCTGTGAATGGCCATGACCTATCAGTATAGCTGTGTCAGTGTTGTGAACAACATACAGAATGGGCTGTGTGGTTGAGGTGTGTGACATATGTGCACAGTCTGATGGATGATACTAGCAGTGTCACCACTAGGTGAACATCCCTGTACCCATAAACTACTCCCTAGGCTGTGGTCAACATTATGGACACTGTGTAAGGGATGGTGCTGTGCAGTGCACCCCCCAACATGGTGATGTCTCCAGACCCCTTAGGTAGTCGTATGAGGTACCCATTTCATGTCAGGGTGCCATCCATGAGCACAGAGATCACTGGACAGGCATATACAACACTGTGATGACCAATATTGGATCACATTCCACCTGTAAGGGGTAATGGCTATGCATGGATGTGCGATACCAGCCTTCACAATCCTCACCTCCACTAATGCAGCATGCTGTCTACCTTGCAGAAGGACATTTGCTACACCATGATGATGGACATGCTACATGTCCATATCCTGATCTATAAGACATATGTCATGGACAGCCACCATCCTAATACTAGGATCACCACAGGCTGGACAGATCCCTGTGCCATATATGTGACATACTCCTGCCATACCATGCAACCCTGTCCATCAAAGCTGCACATGTCATCCCAGTCATACATGGTGAGATGGCCACATGGTAGATGTACTATCAACTGACTGGATCAGTAATGTGGCACTGATGCACCTTGCGGTGGCACAATGGCTGTCTTGTACAGCTTGGAAACCATGCCTGCACATGCTATGGTTGATAACCATCCCTGCGAATGTGGTCTGACTAGCCATTGTCCCATGTCTATCACATGTGCAATACAGGCGATCCGTGGCAGGATGGTGATCAGTTGTACAGTGCTGTGTAGATGTATATGGCAAAACACATGCATGTACAGGTGTCCATGCGTATGTGTGCATTGTCACTGCTCAAGTCCATTACGGCTGTGTCTGTGTTGATATGTGACATATACACAGCACCCAGGTCAACAGTAGTACCGTGGACACATCCAGGCATGTGCAGATAGGTAAGAACACAAGTGCAGACAAATAGACATGCCCACAGCTAGACAGCATTTACATGGAGTATGAACACTGTAATGAGGTGACACACATATATGGTGATAATATCCAATGCATAATGGGTGTGACATGTGTGACACAAACACGTCAGTTGTGTCAGTGTCATGATGCTTTGCAAAGATAACTGTGCAGATGTAGTAGATGTCATAGGAATGTATGTGCAGAAGTATCTCTGTACATCTCTGAAACTGTGACCTGTCACCATCATTATGTCTTACAGATAATGCCCCGTACACGCCTCCCAGCATACACCCGCCAGAAGGATGATGTCCTCATCCCACAGCTCCATGACAGCTATGACTTGTTGTTCAGCCATGTGCCACAGCATGCCCAGCAGCGGGATGACCTGTGGCAGGATCTATGCAGGAGGGTGAATGATGTGGGTAGCCATAACTGCACCTACCAGCAGATGCGCAGACACTGCATGGACTTGATACGACATGCAAAACAGTGTGCCACTGCAATCGCCAAGGAACAAGGTGGAACAGGTTGTGGGCCACCAACCCAGCCCCCACTCACACACCAAGGGGCTACTGGCCAGTCTGGGGACACCCAGGGAACAGCATCCAGAAACACTAGCTGCCATCGTGGAGGTGGGTGTCTCCCAACCAATGAGCCTGGAGTTGCCTGGTAAGTCAGTACTGCACATATGGCTATTATATCCCATGTAGTTGCATGTGTCACTGTACATTATGTGAAGTAACAACATATGCAAGGTATGTGGACACACATGCTGCATACTACAGTATGCTACATTGTGTATGCACACATGTGCATACTATATGCTATTACACAGGTGAATGTGTTCACATGCACAGTGCAACCTGTGGCTGTCATACAGTCATGGATAATGTTCATACTGGTGTGTCACCCTATACAGGTACCTCTGGCGTGCGGCAGAGACGTGAGTCCGTTGCAGGTGAGATTGCCATCAGTATCAGACATGTTACAGTGTAGATCTATTTGCCATGTGGCCAGTTAACACTTGCACACCTGATGTTTGTTCCAGTAACGATATACAGGTCGCACCACCTGTCATTCACACAGGCCACCCATGTGCAATATATACAAATGTAATAATACACTGAGTTGAAACCACAGTACTTGTCATTGCGACATGTGTTGTCAGCTGTGCATACAATGGTGGAGGTGTTCTACACTGGAGGCATATGTAGTATGCATTGGAACAACATGTGTGGTACGCACACAGTACCACACAGTGAGCTGTGTAATGGGCAGCCCACAGGTGTCACCATTGCGTCATATGCCCCTGCATTGGGTGCACACATTGTGATGTGCCACCTAACATGTCCCAGACATGTAGTGTTCTGTCTGCAATATTGTCACTATTGCATGACCTATACTCCCACATACCAAACATACAACCCATTGTCTGCATAACCTGTGGATTGTGACATATCTGACATCTATGGGTGTATGTCATATGGGACAACACAGACATGTGAGATAGATGCCCATCACACACAATTGGCTAACACATGTGCACACATGGCCATGGGAGATGGCCAGAGACATGTAGCCACACAGTACTTGGGATGTGTATACACCCTGTTGCACATTGTCCACACATGGTCCAATTATAGCCTTAGTTGACCGATTATACAGTTGATGTGGTACACTGGACAACCTAAAAGCCTGTGCACAGCTACTGGAGCTGTCACTGAAGTCTACCATATACGATCTGTTGAACATCACAACTGTGTTGCAGTTAAGGCTATGTAATGTGTACATATTATGCATTCTACAGCAACATAGATGCCTCATGATGCCATGCAATGGCACAGTGTCTGTACTTCACACTGTATAGCAATGTAGGGCCGGCTCACACTACCCTCCCATGCTCATGCACATTTGCTAAACATGCATTCTATCTGTAGGGCATACACACAACACTGCAATGTGATGCCCATTATGATGCTGTACATGTGTCAGGACACCATTGTGTCAGACATGTATGCATGTTAATGCACATGTCAGCAGATTACATGTCAAGGTCACGTCAGCCATGTGTACTGTTATCCTTGTCTGGGCCACATGGTGTATCACGGGGATGCATGCATACTACCATGATTGTGTGAACTGCATGGCTACTGATATGACACCTGCTTGCTGTAGTGTGCACCCCAGGGAGGTATGCTTACTAACACTATTAATGTCTGAGCTGCATGCCCTCTACTGTATCGCAGGCATGCTGCATGCCATCTAACAAATCACATGCATGGTGTGTGTGTGCATGTCTATGTTTGTGTGTGTGTGTGTTTGTATGTGTGTGTGTGTGTGTGTGTGTCTGTGTTTGTGTGTGTGTGTGTGTGTGTGTGTGTGTGTGTGTGTGTGTGTCTGTGTTTGTGTGTGTGTCTGTGTGTGTGTGTGTGTGTGTGTGTTTGTGTGTGTGTCTGTGTTTGTGTGTGTGTGTCTGTGTCTGTGTGTGTGTGTCTGTGTGTGTGTGTGTGTGTGTGTGTGTGTGTGTGTGTGTGTGCGTGTGTGTGTGTGTGACAGTGTCTATTGTACTTTACGGTATTTCTTTGCATTCACAGGTGATGTAAATGCGTTACCCTCCTGCGGTCTATCTGATGTTAGTGTCCCCACAGATACTAGCGGTGATGAACATATGCATGAGGTACAGGCAGGCTGTCAGGGCTGAATCTGTGCCAATGGTTACCATCCCAGCTATGTCCCTCTCTTCCCCGCACACAGTTCTGCTGCCAACACATACCGCATCACCAGTGGCCATAGAGGAAGGACAGTCAGCGTCTGTTAGTGTGGAACAGGAATGTGTGGTGGCTACAGAAGGTGTGTCTACACACCATGGTGCCAGTGTAATGACTGCAGATGTGCCACACAGGCATGTGGCTGGTGCTGCTCGTAGGAGGACCTCTGGCAGACATGCACCTGCAGGACAGAACGCAGCAGCTGGTATCACCAGACGCATGTTCCAGACTGTAATGGTGGCACAGGCACGTGCTGAATGGCAGAACAGAGAAGGGCAGAGGCTGCAGAGGGCTGCTATCCATACCCTAAATGACAACATCCAGGCACTGGCAAATGCTCAACAGCAGATTGCTAATGTTCTGGATAGGCGATTAGGTGAAATGGTCGGAATCCTTGACCGAGGCATGGCAATCCGCGAGCGGGAGCTGTCTGTGCTGGAACATCTGGTAGGAGAGAGGCATAGGCCAAGTGGACGTAGGCCGGCAACACCACCTAGTGTAGGTCGAAGTGAGCATGCCACCTCACATGCCCACTCCCATAGTGCCGGTAGCAGTAGCAGTGCAGCTGGTGCTGCGCTGTCAACACCACGACACAGCAGGCCATGTGGACGTGGCACTGGATGGTCTCAGTTGGGACACGGTTCCAGCGGACATGTGTCGTCAGACAGTAGCCACTCTGTACCTCCACCTGGTAGTGCCCGTGCAACCCCAGGCAGGCACAGTCACATGGCCATGGACGGACACAGTGAGCTGTACAACCTGCTCTGTACAATCTGGGGCTGTCAATTATACCCAGTGTAGGCCTCACAAATGGCAGAACTGTGTACACACATAAACGCACACAGCAAACACAACTGTAAGGCTCCACAACATCCACATGCATTCTGCACAGACATGTCCAGTTAACTCACCGGCCCTTACACACACACATGATGTTATCCATTGGTGCAGCCTATGCCCCTGGCAAACATATCACCCTGTGCATATGGTGAAGCCTGTGCCGCATCCCTGTCATCCACACCATCGGTGCAGGGTTATGCACAAATATTCTGATGCACAGGGTGAATAGCATAGTGAGAGGTGTATGTAATATTCCCTGTGTATGCATAGCAAGGGATGTGTATGTTGCAGTGGTCGTGTGTGAATACTGAGAGATGTGTATGTGATATTACCTGTGTATGCATAATGAGGGATGTGTATGTTGCAGTGGTTGTGTGTGAATACTGAGAGATGTGTATGTGACATAGGTTGTGTACTGTCGGCATGCACCGGTCATACCATGTAGTGCAGGTGCAGCATACATTGTGATGTGTTCACGGTATGTGTCTCGGTTACATCTGTAGCACCATGTTGGTTGTGATACCCTGGTTCCCTCCTATGGTGTACTTGCATGTGCCTACAGGTAGCAGTGTTTGCAGTCCCTCACGTGTAACTGTGGATTGCTCACAGGCATGTCTGGCAATATCAGCATGCTACATATACCCTCAACCTGACTGTTGGAAACACCAACATGACACAGATGTTCGCACATATACTGCACCTGACGCATGTGGTCAGTGCCACAGGCTACACTGGACAGAGACATGACATACATAGCAGGACACATTACAGGTATGGTGACATGGTGCAGGGGTTGTACACAGCGGTCTGGCCAATGATGTTGTGAGGTGACACTTGGTAGCTGGAGGCCACACTGTGCAGCAGTAGGACCCTGTAACAGTATGGGAACATGGCCACATTCACGGGGTGTACACCACTATAACGCACACCCCATAGTGTGCAGGTGGGGACCCTTGCCTATGTGGTCATCACCCTCACAGTACTATGCACCCACACAATGTGTCACAGAGAAGGAACATGCACAGGTAGCCAGTATGGCTGGGACCTATGGCATCAACAGAGTAGTGCAATGCATCACCATTACGGGTTAGTCACCACGTGGGGTTAGTGATAATTTCTCACCATATATTAGCATACACCCTCACACCAAGCACCACACATACATACAGACACACACACACTGTGGTGACCACACATGTGTATACGGACAGCCGTGTGTGATGCACCACACTGGCCGACGTCATGCTTCCCACACTGACGTATGTACAGATCTCTACAATGGTGTACAAGGATATGTAACAACTGGGACATATTCCCTGCAATATGTGGCATCTCTGGTCACGCATTCAGACACACATGGCAGTACTGGGAATTATACACCTGCCATATGATGACACGTTTGATAGACATGCAGCGGTATTAATTGCATTATGTGTACCAACGCTATATCTGGCAAATGTGCTGCTATATGCACACGGGAAGTTGTAGGTGTTACAGGTGCCATGTGACATATAGTTGGTAACACCTGACCGCTGTGTATGCATTATGTCAGCACCGTCACTTAACAGCAACATAGCGTACTGTTTGCACATGGCATGATAGGATGGTGTGTGACACAACTGTGAGCCACCCCCTGCACACATACATCTACACAGGTGGTACATCACGTTATGTACACACATCCCTCCATATGTGCTGTTTGTATGTCACCGTATACAGGTGTCAATGATGGGTCTGCATTGCGACTGCATGTCGTAGGTTGGTGCAACTATGCTATGGACATCGGCCACTGCACATGCATGGTTGCTGCATGCACAGTACAGATGTCACATGTGTCTCCTGTTGCCATGTTTGTATACATTGCTATTGTTGGACATGTGTGTTGACATACATAACACATGGACTGTGGTATGATATCACGGGTGTCACAGGTGACCAGTACAAGGGTATGTGCCCCGGTCAACATTGCTACCCCCTGTAGTGTGGGCATTCAACAGACATGGGCCCACCTTCCATTCACATGTGTAGCATTGATTAGGCCACTGTTATGCACGAGGTACATCACAGGCTATGTATGTATGTGTTGTGTGTGCAGTCAATGCACACATCCACACAATCACATGTATGACATATCCAGATGTGTGTTCATTGGTGTACAGCAACAGTCAGGTGTCACAGCTGTGTAAGGGCCGTAGTATGTCTTGAGCCAACCTGTGCATGTATACTGGTATCATTGCAATGCATACCACCTGTTGGATCCCTGTTGGTATATGTATACTCTGCACAGCTGGTGTACAACTCTGTACAGCCCAGTGGTCATGTGTCACATGGTGTTGTGGTACTGTAAGGCTGTGTAGTGCTGCACCGATGACATGGTGCTGACTTGACAGCTACAGTGTACACTGCAGTGTTTACGTGTGTGACCTGCACCTGTGACAGCTGTGATGGCAGCTGTGTGTGTACAGATCACTGCATGTATGACCGCCCTGTGCGTGAGGACAGTTATACCTTCCTGTGCCCTTCTGTACTGTGCCCTTCTGTGTATACACTCCATCTGCATGCATGACAGGCCTTTGCAACAGCTAAGTGTGTGAGCATGCCCAGTATGCTGTTGTGTGGATGGACACACAGTACAGTCCATGTACACTGTTGTGTAGATGGACACACGGTACAGTCCAATCTGAGACCTTCCGTGTTTACACTCCATCTGCATGCAAGACGGCCCTTTGCAACAGCTCAGTGTGTGAGCATGCCCAGTATGCCGTTGTGTAGATGGACACACAGTACATTCCACACTGCGCCCTTTCGTGATTAGACTCCGTGTGCATGCAGGATGACCCTTTGCAACTGCTAAGTGTGTGAGCATGCCCAGTACGCTGTTGTGTAGATGGACACACAGTAAATTCCACACTGCACCCTTCCGTGATTAGACTCCGTGTGCATGCTAGATGGCCCTTTGCAACTGCTAAGTGTGTGAGCATGCCCAGTACGCCATTGTGTAGATGGACACACAGTACATTCCAAACAGACGTGTGATACTAAGCATGTGGGCATGGCCATTGACATCCTGTATAGCCATGGTGGTCATCTAGGCAACAGATGTCCATTTTCAATGTCACGATGGATGCCTACATTGAACACACTAGTTGCTGTCTCGAAGGGTGTAGTGTCTGTGGCGCATCCCGTATCTATTTAGTGTTGTAGTGCTCCATAGATATTTAGTTGGCCTGATGACAGCACTGCCGTGTTTGTCTACGTCTACGTTGGGTCAGTAATATGCTTTCAGACTACTCACTCTCTAAACATTCCCTATCGGCTACTTTGCCTTTGCGGATGATGTCACCCACCTAGAAGTATGCCTCTGGGAGTGCTGTGTTCAGTAATCTCGGTAGCGTGTTCTGTAAATGCATAAGGCTGTAGGGTGATAAGGTAGTTAGGTGTATGTTCAACTCCTGGCCCTGCCAAGTGTGTGTGTGTGTGTGTGTGTGTGTGTGTGTTTCCAGCTGCCTGGGGACACAGTAATGCTTTTACATGCCTCACAACACATACATTCCCTATCAGCATCTTTGCCTTTGCGGATGATGTCACCCACCTAGAAGTATGCCTCTGGGAGTGCTGTGTTCAGTAATCTTGGTAGCGTGTTCTGTAAATGCGTAATGCTGTAGTGTGATAAGGTAGTTAGATGTATGTTCAACTCCCAGCCCTGCCAAGTGTGTGTGTGTTTCTAGCTGCCTGGGGACACAGTAATGCTTTTACATGCCTCACAACACATACATTCCCTATCGGCATCTTTGCCTTTGTGGATGATGTCACCCACCTAGAAGTATGCCTCTGGGAGTACTGTATTCAGTAATCTTGGTAGCGCGTTCTGTAAATGCGTAATGTTATAGTGTGATAAGGTAGTTAGGTGTATGTTCAGACTCCCGGCCCTGCCAAGTGTGTGTGTGTTTGCAGCTGCCTGGGGAAACAGTAATGCTTTTACATGCCTCACAACACATACATTCCCTATCGGCGTCTTTGGCTTTGCGGATGATATCACCCACCTAGAAGTATGCCTCTGGGAGTGCTGTGCTCAGTAATCTCGGTAGCGCGTTCTGTAAATGCATAATGCTGTAGTGTGATAAAGTAGTCAGGTGTATGTTCAACTCCCAGCCCTGCTAAGTGTGTGTGTGTGTGTGTGTGTGTGTGTGTTTCCAGCTGCCTGGGGACACAGTAATGCTTTTACATGCCTCACAACACATACATTCCCTATCGGCGTCTTTGCCTTTGCGGATGATGTCACCCACCTAGAAGTATGCCTCTGGGAGTGCTGTGCTCAGTAATCTCGGTAGCGCGTTCTGTAAATGTGTCATGCTGCAGTGTGATAAGGTAGTGAGGTGTATGTTCAACTCCTGGCCCTGCCAAGTGTGTGTGTGTGTGTGTGTGTGTGTTTCCAGCTGCCTGGGGACACAGTAGTGCTTTTAGATGCCTCACAACACATACATTCCCTATCGGCGTCTTTGCCTTTGCGGATGATGTCACCCACCTAGAAGTATGCTTCTGGGAGTGCTGTGTTCAGTAATCTCGGTAGCGCATTCTGTAAATGCGTAATGCTGTAGTGTGATAAGGTCATTAGGTGTATGTTCAACTCTCGACCCTGCCAAGTGTGTGTGTGTGTGTTTGCAGCTGCATGGGGACACAGTAATGCTTTTACATGCCTCACAACACATACATTCCCTATCGGCGTCTTTGCCTTTGTGGATGATGTCACCCACCTAGAAGTATGCCTCTGGGAGTGCTGTGTTCAGTAATCTCAGTAGCGCGTTCTGTAAATGCGTAATGCTATAGTGTGATAAGCTAGTTAGGTGTATGTTCAACTCCTGGCCCTGCCAAATGTGTGTGTGTGTGTGTGTGTGTGTGTGTGTGTGTGTGTGTGTTTGCAGCTGCCTGGGGACCCAGTAATGCTTTTACATGCCTCACAACACATACATTCCCTATCGGCGTCTTTGCCTTTGCGGATGATGTCACCCACCTAGAAGTATGCCTCTGGGAGTGCTGTGTTCAGTAATCTCAGTAGCGCGTTCTGTAAATGCATCATGCTGTAGTGTGATAGGGTAGTTAGGTGTAAGTTCGATCCCAGGCCTGCCAAGTGTGTGTGTGTGTGTGCATGCTCCCGTCCACCTGGGGACTCAGGTTATGCTTTTAGACGCTTCACACCACGGATATATCCTGCTGACGTCTTTGTCTTTGCGGATGTTGACACGCACCTAGTCGAATACCTGTGGGTCTGCTGTGTTTAGTAATCTCGGTAGTGCGTTTTGTAAATGCGTCATGCTGTAGTGTGATAGGGCACTAATGTGTAAGTTCGATTACCAGCCGTGTCTGTGTGTGTATGTCTGTATCTCTCTTTCTCTCTCTCTTTCTATATATATATATATATATATATATATATATAAAATCTATTTTCTGCCCATAACTCTGCTCTTGCATGGACAGCTGACTGTTTCATGTATTGCATATTTGCAAAGCTTTCACATACCAATGGGGTATGTTGCAAATCCCAACATTGTCCATGCAACGTCCGTGTTACGGGTGGTGTTACATGCCCTTACAGGCATTTGCTGTATATCTTGGCAGACATCTATCCTAGCTGTACTCTCACTGTACACGTACACGCTGGAGGCTTCATGTATCATGGCCTAGTTTTGCTGTGTGTATGTCTATTTGTGCTGTGTGCATGGCTGTGGGTATGTCCCACTATCATCATTTGTATAGGTGACAGCCCTATAGGTACTTCATGTAGACTGCTGTGTCATTTGACATGTCAGCACATACCTGCAGACAGTACTGAACGTCCTACTGCAGCACATTTCATACCTTCTGCATTATCTTGCAGTCGATAATGCTGTTTCCTCATACATGTATCTGTTTTTGATCATACCACTCCACCTCCTAGAGCAAACTTCTGGACAAGGCCTTATCTGATAGTAGGACAGATAGGGGCAGTATTGACATGTTGCTCTTACAAACGAAGATAGTTGACACAATAATAGGTTTTGCATTAGTATGGCTTTTCTGATGGATTTTGTGTCTTAATCACATGTTTGTCATTATTTCATGACTTCAGTTATCAGGAATGTGCCAGAATGGTACTGATGTTACGTGGAACACACCAAACATATGAGGCAGAACTCTGCACATTCTGCATAAATCTCTACAGTTGCGGAGTATGTGTCTGATACAAGATATCAACTTTCTGACACCAATACACACACTGGGTGGCGGCATCACAGGCCACATGCCATTACATTTATATTGCAAGACACCCCCACCCAGAGAGTTGTATTCCTCACACAGGCCAACAGCTGCTTATCCACACTAATTAGTCTATCATGTACCGTATGTGTGCACCGGTATTTGCGCTTTCCGTCAGTGGCAAAGCTCACGTACGAGTATGGGGGACTGGACATTGTTATGGTGACACTGCATGACACCCTGAGGGACACATTACTTTTGTGTCTATTAACCTTCCACACTGACATTCACAGGGCATACGTTGTCATTCACATTTGTCGGAGTACGTGCGTATGACTTGTACATGTTTTCTCATTTGTCCTGATGTCTTTCTTCTCACCTGTCCACCTAGTATCACTAGTTCTGTACATGTATTTTGGACAGGTTACCTTCATACCCCTAACCTGTAAACATTATGGGTAAATGCCCTGACATTTGACCTTTGCCCTTGTTACATTTGTCATAGTAATGTGCCTTTCTGGTAAATTGCTGGCAAGGCATTACGAACTGTGCGGTTAGATAATAGTGACTGACATTTCCATTACATGATTAGTAACACTCATAACATTCATATTCCTGGCTTCGCCAGTATTCTCACAACGTTCTGACTTTGTCTGGGGTATATCTAATATAGTCCCTATTTGTATTTCATGTACTATGCCTTAGTGCAGCTGTCTTATTCTGACAGTTTGCCAGTTATGGTTACCATCTTGGTCGCACGCATGTCCATCCATGATAATCGCCTACATGACACTGATATAGGGCCCTACATATTCCCAAAATGGTTTACGCAATATCCAGTGGATGGTTTGCCCCATTATTGAGAATATAGGAGTGTGCTATACCCACATCACTCCCACGGGGCAGGCCTACGAAATCTCTGCCAAACAACACCTAGGCCCATTTCTGCATACCCATGATTCCCATACCTGACAACCCTCTACAGTACCCATTACACATGTTTAATGTGAGCGTTACTGAAGTGTGGAGACACTTATATGCACTCCCCACTCTCCGGATATCAGTTCATACGTCATACATTCTATCGACACATGTGTCATCACCCTTGCACCTGCTACTGTTGCATGTACAGCTATATCGTATTTGCTGAGGTCACTTATTTTGCATCAATGTCGGTTGACACTACGTATGGATCAATTTTTGGGGTCCTGCATTGGACACCTATATGCATGTTTAAAGTGTAGAACTTGCTGGACTGTCACTTTCTGGCCAATGGTTTGGAAGGCAGCGGTTTATTCACCTTTCGTGCATGTCTGTTTGTCTACCCATATTAGCTATAACGTGGCCTATTTATGTACATACGTCATATCTACGGGACATATGTCTGTTGTGTATACATATATACATGTACAATCCTCATTTCATAACTTGCTTTGGTTACGTCTGTGGATTATGTGTATACACATATATCTATATCCATACCATACCTTTCTACTGTACAGATTGTCGCAGAGTGTACAGCTGGTTGCATCTTTATCTTTGGTGTGTTTTACATAAACCTGTGTCTATCTGGCAATATAGTGGCATTTCATTTGATACGTACGGTGGGAAATACTGGCACGCAGTACAGGTTACGACTGCAAACTCTTCAGAGAATCCATGCTACTGACACACCTGTTATTCTATCCACTTTCTATGTTTGTTCTGGCACATATCTGGGGTTTGTCCCTATTTGTACCGGTAGTTTGCATTCCTTTGTCCGGTTTCATACTTTACGGGGTTAACAGGTTTGAGCCATGTATATCTAATGTGGGAAACAGCATTCATTTACTATGCTGTGAGTGGATCACACATGCACAGGTGCACTTGCATTTCCTTATTGTGAGTTAAGCGCAGGCGCACATGCATATCCTTATTGTGGGTTACATATGTTTACTAAGTCTTTGTGCTTATGTGGGCTTTATTACTTGTGACAGTACCAGTAAATTATCTGTAATCTGGTTAATGGACGTATGCAAAACACACGTTCACCTTTACATATTTAACTGTCTGTACAGCACAGACGCATTCATTACACATTCACATTATATGTGCTGTAGTCGTAGTTGAACCGGGACTGCATTCACTTTGGCCGGATGCTGTAATCACTATACTTTTGGTGTTCTGACTCATTTATATGCATACCCATAGTACATAGCTACATTAACATATACCTCACCACTTCACTTACGACACAGGCATCCATTCTCCTGCTGGGAAAAATGCGGTACTACATGTTACACATTCCCTATTCCCTACTGCTCTGGACCCAAGCTGCATATTTAATCACTGCAGGGATATTCAGAACCCCAAGGCTTATAGTCCTGACACATACAGGTCTTTAATCGTCAGGGTGTTCATGTGGTGATCTGGGTTTAGGCTTGTCTGCCTGGTGAATGGAACTGCCCTGACCATGTTCAAATGTCAGACAAAGCACATGGACAGGGTTTGTCCATTTTAAACATTTTATCTGTGTTTACAGACACAGGTGTTTGGGCACCTGTCAGCAGCATTTAATGTTGGCAATACATAATATGGGTGGGGGTGGTTACAATACATAATCCACTGTGAGTGGTGTTCCCATTCACATTTGACTATTTCCTGTATTCATTCATACGAGGATTATTATTTTGCACATGACTTAACTATGAATTAACTACAGGTATGCAGTACTACAGTCAACATATGTGAAGGTTTGTTACAGTATTAATGTACGGACCTCTGTAATACTCGGGGACTACCCCACATCCTTCACAACATTTCACGCTAATGTACATACTATTATTCTGTGAACTTTCGAAGTTTGTGAAAGCAGTAATTACATCTGACCCTATTTGTCCACCCATCCTTTTAGGCTTTGTCCAGATTTTGTTGCTGTAATAGGTTGAGAGGTGGTGTCGGTATGTGATTGAGTTGAATATATACTGTCGATAATTCAGTGGGGAGTAGGGTTACCACCTGTTCCTCTTTGCGAGGGGAAGTCCCACTTTGGACAGTTGTGTCCTGTGATGAAACCTACAACATGGTAAATGTCCTGTGATTTTACGACAACAGTATATTTCTTATTTTCTTTACTAGTTGCATGATACAGGTATTTTGTATCTGGAACACATAACTATTATTTGGGATAGCATAAGCTATTCAAATGCTATGAAATAAGCTTTTATCTTGGCATACAAGTGTAATTCTGTCCTTTGCACTAGCCGGGGGTATGTTTTATCCTGCAAATTCTCACATTTCTACAACGGATGTCCCACCTTGGGCATCTGAACAGGTGGCAACCCTAGTGGGGAGACCTGCATGGTGAACAGCTGTTCCATCCTGCGTAGTATGTTTTGCATGTCTGTCTGGAAACTGAACAGTACCGTGACTACACATACATGTTTTGTCCAGATGTGTACAGTACTAGACACCGTGGCATGTAAACAACTCTGAGGTTTCAACAGGTTACTTATCCCACGCGGGATGTCCACACATTTGGCCGAAACATGAACGCGCGGGCATTTGGATTTACGTAACTGTGATGGGATGTTTACAAACGTGGGATACATATTTGCAATCCTGACACTGCCTAGGATGATACTTCCTTCTACATATGGGGAATACTCGCTATGTGTAGGTGTACGGATGCGCAAGGCTGGTAGCTGGATTTGGTGGACCTTTGGACATGGGTGCGGGTTATGTGCTATACAGGGGTTGTTGCATATTGCATTTGCATGCATGGGTTCTGCTTTTGGAAATCCCGGTTCCGCATATAGCATCCTATGTGTATGTGCCGGTTACGTTCCTGTTCATGTGTATAGCACATTTTAATATACATATGTTTGTGTGTGTTTGGTATACAATTTGAACTGTCAGGTTTCTTTACGGTTGTTTTATAGCCACAACTGCCCAGCTGTGTATTATCACTACCACTGTGGGACTGCTGGTGACCTGCCCATGGGGCTGGATGTGTGTATTGGCGGTGCAATGACATGATGCGCTTCACTTCCAACTGGGTATACCTACTTACAGTGCAGTACATTACGGACACACGATTTTAAATATCATTTGTTCCATGGACGGAAACTCATATTGTGTTGCGTGCATTTCTGTTTGGTTCTCCATTTTGTGTGGCCGGGAACTGTCTTGCATGCTTTGCATACGTTTCATTGTCCATGGACACTGATAGGTGCGATTACTATTGCAGGTGGACTATAATATTCAGCAGTTTAGGTTGCTCATCGACAGCCGACATTGACACGCCTCCGGGCGCAGCTTAGTAATGTCCCATGCACTCGCGCACGTGTCCTATGCACATGGATGTGGTGGCAGCGCACCTTCATTAATATGCATATGGTGCTACTACACCATATATATGCCGCATGGCCGGCGCAGGCCTTACACCGGCCTTGTGCCGAGCTTCATGAATCCGGGGGATAATTTACAATTAGTGTTGGAGAAAAGAAGAACAGTATGATTTGCAGGATTTTATCAGAAGAAAAAAGAACAGTATGGTTTGCAGGATTTTATCACAGCAGTAGCTATGTTATTAAAAGTGTAGCAATGTATTTTTATAATGCCTTATGCATCATGCACAACTTTAATAATTAGTTTGGGTTTATTTCATATTGTTATTTTTATGTTAGATGTAGATCACTAATGGACTGTCAATATGATTTACTATTCTACTTCACATTAGATAGTTACATTTATGTTTAGTTCATGTACTTAGTTCACCAGCAACCCAGGCTCGTGATGTTGGCCAACTACTGTAATTCAACTTTCTAAATTTTGATGGATAGCTATTTTGTGTACTTAGGCTTTCACTGTTTTTGTGTCAATGATTTCCCATTCGATGTAAGTATCTTTCAATAACATAATATAGACCCCATAACAAGATATGTTACCAACATCATATAATGATGACAGCATCATCTATAAAGACCAGTACAACATGACAAAAGCATACTTCAGGGATGCTGCAATTATTAGCTACTGTGTTCTGCAGATGGGAACAAGATAGCTACATATGTTGGTTAACTTACCACAACAGACACATTATATGTGTATCTGTATGTATGTGGAAGTGTGTATGCATAGTCAGAAGTGCATGAGTCTGCATCCTACTGTCATTACTCTAATCACATGCAGGACAAATATTTTGACATTGGTATATGCCTACATAGCCATTGTATATAGGCTTCCCAACATCTTCTCCCAAACATTCAATGATGATATCATCAGCTATAAGCTGTTGTGTGACAGTTTGAAAGGCAGACTTGTGCTGTGGTGCTTGTGTTAAGTACTGTGTTTGGATAATATTTAAGTAAGGGTTTTAGTCTCACTACAGTCAACTGGTGTGTGTTCAATTAATTCACATTTTAAAGACCATTTTAGAATAGTATGTGAGACAGTCCTACTACCATCTTCTCACCAGACACTGCTGATGTCATGTATGGGTTGAACTCTTACTGCAGTCAGCTGTGCATATGTGTGTCTCTCTGCATTCAACAATCAGTATGGTGACACTTTTAGAATGGCATGTAAGATCATTGTATAAAATGCACTGTGACAGTGTTCAAGTCAAACTTATGCTGTGGCAGTAAAGTTAAGTACTGTGTTCTCCAGCTTCTGAACTAGATATTTATGTGTTCTAATCTGACAGCAGGCAGCTTGAGTGTTAATACACTGAAATTATAATTTTGAGACAATTTTACACATACATTTTACTCCACATCCATATCAGACACTCCTCCCAGCATGTACTTCTTAGCATACAGTGATGCTATCATACTCCATAAAGCACAACATGACAGCGTCAAAGTCAGATATGTGGTGGTGGTAGGGTTACATTGTATAGAATTAAGCTTATATACCTTCACGGGTGTAATGTTCAAATCAGGCCCAGTCTAGTGTTGTGTGTGTGTGGTTGATGGTACATTACAGCCATTAGGACAGCCTTTAATGTAGCCCCATGCATCCAGCATCTTCTTCAATGAGCCTTTACAAGCTATCTCCAAACCACTAGATGTGTAATTGCTAATTCTGTCATGGAGTGGTGCAAATGTCAGATATGGACAGAGGCAGCATGTAATGCAGTCAAACAAATACTCACATATACATAGCCTTATTATCTTCCATCATATAGATATAAGGAGTTTGGTTTAAATGGCATAATAATGGTTAGGATATTATGTGGTATTGACTGTTACCTTAGTAATGTTCTATGACCCTGTGAACATTTCACATATCAATGTTGCTGACATCGAAGTGTACTATGTTGAGGTGTGTATGTGTAGAAGACCTACAATAGGGTATTACAATCTATGAGGTGAGGTAATATATTGATGGCTGATACTGCCATTTGATTACATATTCCTTCTATAACAGCTGCAGTAATATTCCTCCTGAGAACTGCTGACATGAGGTAATAATATATATATACTGCTTATTTAGTAAGATTTACATTTGTTTACCATAAAATTCTTGCTGGACGCAGGCCCTTTTTCAGAGGATGCCAGGGGAGAAAAGCTCCACATCATGTACATGATAAATAGAGATACAAAGTTGCAGCAATAGTAAACAACAATAGTAAACAACATTACAAGTTGCTGGCTGTAATACAATAACAATATATTGATTATCAACAGTATATACTGTAAATGTTGCAAGTTTTTTGTCGTTTATAACATTAGTAACAAAGTTGTCAGACAAGATTGTAAAGTATGTATACTCTGCTTAACATACAAGGCCATGTCAAACCCAGAACTGTTGGACATGCTACACTTAAAGAAATAACAATCCCTCAGAGCCACACACTTCAGGGATCTAAACCTTGTCATCGCAATAAACAAAACATGCTGGAGGGATAGGATCCTGACCCAGAGACTCCCCAGACTCTGGAATAGACTGCCTATACATGACAAGCAGAGTGCCTCTTTGGCCCTCTTCAAAAGGAACCTTGACGATTGTATGGGAGAAAGGAAATTCACCCCGGGGATCACGTTAGTTGCCCTGTTAGACAGGGGTCCAGGGAAGCAAATAGTGTGGGAAGAAATAGCCAGGGAATTTTTATGGCTAGGCTTGTATAGGCCCTAGGACCGATAGCCTAGTACCAACCTATGAACCTATGTAAAGACAACTGGCTAATTCTGACTGTGGTTAGCAGTGGCGGTAGTATAGTTGGATTAAGAGTCTAGGTGGGGAGAGGTAAGGGTGGGGGTGTTAGTCTGGATTAGAACAAGAACAAAGCCAGTGCACATTTAAGTGGAATTTGAGCACGGTCATGAAATGGCTGCTGGAAGGTAGAGTAGTTATAGAGGGTGGAAGATTGTTCCAAAGTTTAGATATGGTACATTAAAATATGGCTTCTCCTGCTGAGTTTTTGGGTTTGATAACAGTGAGTTGATTTTTGTTGCTTGATCTTAGGGGCCTAGTGGAGTAATAGGGTTGGAGAAGGGTTTGAAGGGAAGGGATGTTAAGGAGGTGATTAATAAGTTTATGAACAAGGGTGAGTTGATTAAAGTGAAGGAGTTGTGGGAGTTCTAGCCAGTTTAGTTCTTTTAAGGGAGATACAATGATGGCTGCGGTAGGAGGTTCCAGTGGCAAATTTAGCAATTTTGTTGTAACAGGCATCCAGCTTGTGTAGATCTGTCTGTCTAAGGTTGGTAAGTATGGGGGATGCATAGAGTAGGGTGGAGATTAGCTGGGAATTGGCTATGGAGATTTTAGCCGCCTTGGTTAGGAATTGGCGGCTTTGATATGATGCACTAAATTTCTTGTGATCTTTTTTTATTGTGAGAGATATGTGTGGGTCAAATCTAAGTTTGTTGTCTATTTCCACACTGAGTAATTTTATGTGTTTTGATGGAGAGATTATGGTATTGTCTTTGGCAAGAATGTTGAAATGGGGGGGGTGTTTTGGCTGGCTTTGGAAGGTTGGAACAAGAGAAGTTTTGTCTTACTTGGGTTGCATAGGAGCTGAGCATTGGATAACCAACTTTCTACAGAAGAGAATGATTCCTGTGTGGTTTGTTGTAGTTCTGGTAGAGTGGGGGCAGAGCAAATGAGAGAAGAGTCATCTGTGTACTGTATAAGAGATGCTTGTGTGGTGGCAGTATGTAGGTTGTTAGTGAAAAGTGAGAATAGCAGAGGGTCGAGGATAGACCCTTGGGGAACTCCGAACATAACTGGGAGGTGAGGTGATAGGTTATCATTCCAGATTACTGATTGCTGGCATCTGTGTAGATAGCTGTGGAACCAGTTGCAGGCTGATTGTGAGAAGGAGAGGTTGGGGAGAGTAGAGAGTAGTAGCTCATGAGATACCACGTCAAAGGCCTTTGAGAGATCTAGAAATACGGCAGTAGAGAAGAGGCCATTATTTTTGTGATGAAGTATAGTGTTGGTGAAGGAGAACAGAGCAGCTGTGTTATGGCCTGAAACAATGTTGGGTTTTGGAGAGGAGATTATTAGCTAGGAGGTAGTTGGAGACCTGGGTGTTGATACATTTTTCAAGTATCTTGGAGAAAGGGGTGAGGATAGCAATGGGGTGGTAATAGGAGAGGTTTGTGGAGGGGGTGCCTTTGTGGAGGGTAATTATGTGGGATATTTTCCATATTGAGGGAACATAGCCTTCTGTTATCGAACAGTTGATTAGAATTGAAATTGGGTAGGCTAGTGTATCAGCTGCAATTTTCAAGTATTCAGAGGGGAGGTTGTCAGCTGCGAGTTTTGTGAGTTTAAGTTTTGACAATAGTCTTTTTATGTTGGAGGTAGGTACTGAGGTGAAGAAGAAAAGAGGAGTGGGGTGTTTAGTCTTAGGAGTTGGGGGGACTGTTGTAGGGAAGTGTTGTTTGTTTAGAGATGTTATAGTTTCAGTGAAGTATTTGTTGAAGGATTCAGCAATACTGCTGGAGGAGGGGGGAATGGATGGCTGGGTGGGTTTCAACCTTCCCTGGGTGGAGGATGATGTTAATAGTGGACCAGAATTGCTTAGGGTTGTGGTTGGTAGAGTTTATGGTGGATTTATAGTAGAGAGATTTGTCTAATTGTATATGCTTTTTGTCTTTATTGTGCAGTTCAAGGAATGATTGCCTATGTGAGTTATTTTTTGTTAGTCGTCAGTGCTCCCAGGCCTTATCTCTGGATTTCCTTAGGGTTCTGGTAGTCTTTTGTAGCCATGGGGCATGCCTGGATCTGACTTTGGCATTTCTTACAGGAGCATGGGTGTTTAGGATGGAGAGGAAGGTAGTGTTGAATAAGTGGACAGCCTCAATTAGGTTGAGGTATTTTAGTGGTGAACAATTAATTTTTTACAGGGAGGAGATGAAGGAGTTGGGGTTGAAGTTGGACTTTTTCCATATTTGCCTGTGGATAATGGGCTTGAGACTATTTGTGTGGGGCTGAATTAGGAAAGTGGGGGAGTGGTCACTAAGACTGTCAGGTAAGCAGCCTGTTAGGTAAGAGTGAGGGGCTTTGTTGACTAGGATCCAGGCAAATAAGGTATGATTGTTAGGGTTTTTGTTGATTTGGGTAGGGGATTGGATGATTTGAGTGAACCCATGGCAATTAAGATGAATGGTTGCGAGATTGTTATTACAGGATAGCCAGCTGATGTTAAAGTCACCGAGAATGATGGTTTCCTGGGGTAGAGATAGAATAGCCCAGCTCAGGAGATTTTCTGGGGGTGTAATATTTTGCCCTGGTGGGAAATAGCATCTTATGATATTGATTGTTTTGTCTGGGTTTAGTTTGAGATTGGCATAAAGGTTTTCTTCATAGTTGTGAGGGGCTGATGAGTTCAGGAGTTGAATATTGAGGTGGTGTTAATATCAATGCTACACCACCTCCTTTTTTGGACAATCTGTCTATGTGAAGGATGTTGTATTCAGGTGGAAGTATTTCCTCACTTTTGATGTGAGGTTTGAGCCAGGTTTCAGTTAGGAAGAGAATATCTGCGGAATATATGCTTATGCTGGCATGTAGTTCTTGGATTTTATTGCATATGCTTCTGATGTTTAGGGATATTACAAGTAGGTCTATTGTTTTCTTGTTGGCTAGGAGTTGAGTTGTGGGGGGGGGGTTGCTTGGACTAGGGTTTGTGGTTGGGTTGGATTTGGGAGGACCAGGGTTTGGAGGGATGTCTCCAGTGAGGGCTAGTTTATAGAAGCCGTTAAGGATATATTTTATATGCATAGTAAATTGCTTATGGTATCTTAGGGATATTTTATTTTTGAGTATGTTAGGAGTTTGGTAATGGAGTGTGTGTATTGGGAGGATATTACTGGTGGCAGGGGCTGTGTAGTCATAGTGTGAATGTTTGTGGGAGGATGTTGAGAGAGTACAGTGGAAGTTGCTGGGGCATGTGACTGTGGAGCCTTGGTAGGATGTAATGTGAGCTAGAACTATGCAGGTTAGGGTTGTTATTATATTAGGTAGTAGCATGATTGTGTTGGATGTAGGGAGAGGGGGTGACTAGTGATGTAGCCTAATTGGTGGTAATTATGGGTGGGGTTAAGGCTAAGAATAAATGTAAATGTACTGGGGGACGGGTGGGAATAGGGGACAGGGAAGGGAGCGATGTGAGCACAGTGAACGGAGAGGGCTAGAACCCCTCAGGCTAAAGATTGCAGGGTACATTTCTAAATAGCCAAATTGTTAGGAGTTATTAGAATCTAGTAGAGAAAAACAATCTATAGACCTGATTTCAGCTGTGTCCTTTCTGGGTAGATACCTAGTTTGAAGCAGACAAAAAATAGCAGTTTAAGTACCTTTTTGCCTCTATTTTACAAGTGGGAAATTCCAGTGTATCTACTAGGTTACCTTTTTTTGCCTAGAGTTTTATCTTGATTTACTGATAACTAAAAAGAAAAAGTTAACTGGGGAATGTATTTATAGCTGATGGGGGTGGGGGCGCAGCTGCTGTCCCTAGCCATGGGTAGAGCCAGTTATTTCTGCTTTAGACCAGGTACTTTCTACAGTAGCAGGCTAAGAAGGAAACGTAGCTATACACCTACAGTAACTTCTTTTCTTTTTAAAGCCCTTGAGTCCTTGTGGCTGGTTTCTTCACTGCAGATGCGGCCAATGGCCAATAATTCAGCAAGTGGGGGACTGAGAGAGAACCCATTCGCAGGGAGAGTGGTCAAGTAACTTATTTTCTTTTTAAAGCCCTTGAGTCCTTGTGGCTGGTTTCTTCACTGCAGATGTGGCCAATGGCCAAGGATTCAGCAAATGAGGGACTGAGAGAGATCCCGTTCACAGGGACAGTGGTCAAGTAACTTATTTTCTTTTTAAAGGCCTTGAGTCCTTGTGGCTGGTTTCTTCACTGCAGATGCGGCCAATAGCCAAGGTTTCAGCAAGTGTGGGATTGAGAGAGGACCTGTTCACAGGGACAGTGGTCAAGTAACTTATTTTCTTTTTGTGGTTTCATTATTAATGGTTTTACTGAACTATGGAGGAATAGAAGTTGTTAAGGCATATTTGGTTGAGAACAGTCAATATGATAGTAAACAGAATTGATTTGTTTATTTATTGAAACAGTCCCTTAAAATAATATATTTATATTTGATGGGACTTATTATCTTCAGAGGCTGGTGTAACTATGGGGAATTGCCATAGGGAATGGCCAGTGGGCGAATAAGATGGTGTTTACATCATAATGATTCTATAATTACATCAAGTTTTATCATCGCTTTGTCAGCAGGATATTTTTATTATGGGCAGGTACTCCTGCTACACTGAACAGTTTTTTTTTAATTTCTGCATAGTACTACTCATTTTCTGAGGTTCTCTGTTAAATGCTCAGACTCTGCCATTGACTTTTTTAGATGTTAGTTTGTAGAGAATCTGATTTAATGTTTACTATAGGCCTTTATAGGAAAGACTGCCATATGTGTTCATTGTTGCATAGAATGAGCATGCACCCCAGACACATTTTTCGTAATGTAGTTAAGGGTCAGAGTATGAGGATGTTCAAATTAAATGTGAAGGATGATAATTTTCTACGAGATTTAGATTCTTTGAGATGGGGTTTTATTAGCAGAGGATATAATCCAGGTGAAGTGTAAGATGTTTATGTGTTTAGTGTAGCTACTTGACATACTAGATGCAGAGCTTATTTTTCCTCATCTCTTTGAATCTGGGATCAGGCCCATCTTTTATAAGATCTGGAGTTATGGTCCCCATGTATTATAGCAGTGACACTAACGCAGTTGCTGATATATTTAGGAAGCATTGGCCAATTCTGTTAGCTGATGAGAAGATCAAAGGGATCATTGGATACAAACACAGTTTTTGTTATAAAAATAGGAAACCATTGAAGAGATTGTTATGCTTTCCTTCTAGCAAAGTAGGTATGAGGTTAGATGAGGTTGGACTGGGTATAATAACTTGTGGTAGCTGTGGCTTTTATTGTTATGTTGATAGCACTAATTGTTTTATACACCCGGATACAGGTGTTAAGTATTCTTTTAAGATTAGAGCATAATGCCATACTAGAGACCTCATCTATTTAGCTCACTGTTTGACCTGTAGATGTTTCTACATTTGGAAAACTAATAGGTGCCTTAAGCAGAGGCTTAGTGAACATATTTATCATATAAGGAAAGGTAATAAACGCAATGCTCTTCCTAGACATGTGATTAAAGAAGGTGATGCACATGAGTTTAGATTTTAAGTTGCTGATCGGATATTTCAGAATGGATGTATGGGTGACTTCGGTAATGTCACTGAGAGGTCAGAGTTAAGGTAGATCATCACCTTTAGAGCAGACAGAGAGTCTGGACTGAATGAACAGGTCCTTTTAAAACCCATATTTAAATAATGGAAGCTATTGTGATAGTATATCATCAGAATGTGTATTTAGACTGTGGAGGTTTTTAAGGTTGAGTTCATAGTCTGTAACAATTTGCTTGGCTTATGTTAATATAGTGTGTACTATTTAGAGATGGAAATATTGTATTCTTTCCACATTCTGGTAATTTTAGCACATGCAGTGTTGGGAATGAGCTTTGTGTGCATGACAATCAAGCTGTTTTGTGATTACTATGGTTTTACTTCTGTTTGTTGGGGATTAAGGTTTTTATGATAGTTAGATTTACTGTTTTTCATTTTTCTTTTTTAGGATAAATGTTTTATTAGGATTTTATTATGTAGGCTATCTTAGGGGATGTATTTATGTATTCTAGATGTATGATTGCATTGATTTTCAGTTTATTATTGTTTTTTAGGTGTCTAGTTTATATGATGTGTCTTACATCAGGCTACATTTCATATTCATAGGTTTTTACATGTTTATATAGGGATCAAGTTATACATTGAATGTGGTGACTATCAGAGTATATCCCTTTAAGATGTGTCTATCATATTTGTTACATGATTGCATGGTAACTTTTAGCTGCTGTATCTTATCAGAGGGTGCTGTTCATTTGTTTATGAGTTACTTAGTAACCATGAATGCTTTATATTTTATTGGTTGATAAATGTTTGAATGGATGCAATGATTCTATTTAAGACATGCTTTATTTTATTGTAATTATGTGGTTTGATGAAGTGTTTCTGTAATGTGAAAGTGCTTACTGGTTCAATAAAAGTTTTATTTTACTTTATTATTTTAGTATATTATTTCTGTGTGTGTATGGTTCCTGTGTGGCTATACGTTGTTACATTTAGCTGTGTTTCTGTGCCCATTTTTATTTGTTTTGCAAGAAAAAGTTAAGCAGTGTTCACTATTACTCAGCATTGCTGCACTATGCCAAACTCTACACAAATGTTGAGGACATAAAGTGAAGGCTTTTTCATGGGCCATTTTTGGCCATGTGTGTTATGCGAATCTATTTTTGACTGGATAAAACATGTAAAAACAGGTGGATAAAACAGTGGTGAAAATGTGGTTGGCAAGCAGAAGGTAGTACATGGGGGAAAAGAACAGAGGAATTTATAAGAGGGTTATGGGAGAGCATCATAGCTATCCACTTCTTCACAGCATATATATATATATATATATATATATATATATATATATATATATATATATATATATATATATATGTACAGTTGTGCACACAATTTCTGACTTTACAGAATCATGACACCAGTAATGGGTGACAAAAACATAATAATATGGTATGGCCAATTGGACCAAATCAGCTGTCTTAGGGTAGCACATAGGAGAAGTGGAGAGCTATGTATCAGGTGTAATTTTTTGTGGGACAGGCACCCATTTTTTTGTGGAGGAGACAGTAATTTTGGGAAAGGTGCTTAGGAAAGAAAAGGGCAGGTAGGTAGGCTATGTTAAGAAGCATCTACAGACATATAGGACATACAGGATAGACAGGGATGGTGATGGAAATAAAAAGTTGAGGAACTCCATGATTTTGGTAGGTAGGGGACATCAGAGCTGCACCCATATCTAGGTTGGTAATAGTGAGAATCTAGTTCTCACCCTCAAATTGCCTACCACCATCTCCTGCTGCAGCTCATTCAGTCAGTGTCAGATGTGGTATCATCTTTGCAATATGAAACAGGACCTTTTCACCCCTGCTCATATGTGCACCAAGGCCTCTCTCCTTTATGTCTTCTAACAGCCCTGTCAGCTCCTGATAAGTGACAAAATTGCCACCTCTACTACTACTGTTCCCAGAAGGTACAAATCCACCAACAGCTGGGGTAGAGCCACAAGATGCAGTTAGAGCAGGTAAGGCAGGGGATGTAGAGGTAACACTGAAAGTCTGTGAATCTGAAGAGCTAGGTGTCTGTAATACTATCTGTGAAGTTATGGTGGGCTGAACCACAATGATCAGTGTACCTCTCTGTGCTACTGATGATTAATTTTCATCAAGTTATGCAAACAGCAATTAGTTAATAAGTTATAACCCCCCAATAAAAACACTGAGAAGGAGTGGGGAGACAAAAATGAGATAATTAGATTCATAGTATGTTACAGTATTGTATATTTAAAAAAACCTTGTTTGGAGATACATAGACAATTATAATTTCTGTTGCACATCTTTGCAACATTCATTATATGGTGGAAAGGTATTTGTGTTTCATTAAGTAAAAAATGTCACTGTTCTGTTATCAGAGACAATTGCCTTTATTTCACTATGACGGACTGGAATCATGCATTGCAAATTAATAATTACAATTACTATAATGTAATTCAGTCTGACAGATGACTGTTACAATCTTATAAATAATAATCAATTTAAAAACTGCTGCCTCTGGGTACTGAATCCACCTACAATAAAGCTAGTATTCTAAAACCTTAATGCAAGCAGTAAGAGTTGTTGGTGAAAGCATGCATGCTTGAGATGAAGGATGATGTGTTCCTGCTCAAGATGCTGGTGCCTAAGTGAATAAAAATAACATTATGGTTTGAATTATTACATAAGTCATACTTATCCATGCCTCTTTGAGGTGAGATAATCTCTCCTGTTATGCTTCATGGATTGCAGCTTTCTCCTCTGCACGTGTATAACACAAAAATAAAATAAATTTCTTTGAAAGCATGAATGACTGCTTTAGATGACTAGATTATTACTGCCATATCATGGAGAAGTTATATGTCAGTACACTTGCACAACTGGGGGGAATTCCCAGTCTCAGATTCAGCTTCACATCGGCTTAGGAGGTTCTTCTTGCACTTTTTAAGGTCACTATGGTGGTGATGACATTGTTCGCCATTGCGTGTAATGCCAGTTGCAGTGGAGACAGCTTTGGCTAAGCTACTCTAAGCCTCAGCTTTATAATGAGACATGGTATAATCCACCTGCAACAGCCTATGGCTGTAGCACTTCATGAAGGGTGCCAAAAATATCCTGGACTCAACATCACAATTTTGTGCTCTAAATTTAGTACCATTCTCTCTCTCACTAGCCATATCTGTGAAAGTCAAGCTAACAAAATATATTCATATCTTGCATATTACTAGTGTTGTGCAAAGATGTGCAGCATTGATGACTGAATTTGTGCAACTAAAAGTAGGTGGACTCCTTGGCAGGCACATTGGAACTACTTACATCATATAGCAGTAAAGATGTGAAACATGACATTGAGCTGTACCATGTGTGATGCTCTACCCCTTATGACAGGTTCCAGTTTTGAACAATGGACTGCTTAATGGCATGGCTTTTGAGGGCTGCACTTTGGATAGTAAAATATGATGAATTCTCATATATTGTAATGTTGAGGATTACCCAATATTATAATATTATTACAGCAGCTGGAAATCAAACCTATAGGATAAAGGCTGCACAAATTGCAACTTAATGTGTTAAGTGACATTGCTACAAGAGAATAGGCTTTCCAGCAAGGTAATGTGATATATAGTGATTTCTGAATGAATATACACTTTAGAGAGGCGTATATGTCTGTGGCTGTAAATATGTCTTGGAATGCATTTCTATGTTTAAGTAATTCTTTCTGCAAGTAATTATGGTTCAGACAGATGCAGTTTAATGGTATAATTAATACAGGTTATGTTACAGACATATTTCACAAGACATAAGGGTCCTAAACACTTAGATGTGATATGTTATGAGTTATGATGATTTTAACAAAAGTATTGTGACCATCATGCACATGCAAGTGAATTGTATATGAAATATATTCATTGTCATGTCTAGGAAACACTTTAGGTTGTGTTTATCTATAAAACATTAATCATATATGCTAGATCACACTGTTTTGTTATAAAAGGCTTACTGATACATTGCTTACAAGAAACAAGTTTAACATTATTGGTTTTCTTTAGTGTTGCAGTCCTATTCAAAACATTGTGACAAATGGGCTTATTATACCCTTTTTTAAAAAGTGCATTATAAGTGGAGTCAGACCCTTAGTAGTTTTATTATTTACCTAAAGTCACTGCCCTTACACCTTCTGCCACTTCACAGTTCTATGAAAGGTGGAATTTCTCCTCTCAGTACTGTCCAGAGTACTGAGGAAAGCATACCATTGCCAGGCATGTTTGAGCTATCTAAGACAACCTAAACTAACTTTTTAACTTGTTCCCTTAGGTAGTCAGCCCTGTTTGCATTTTACCAAGCAAAGAACAAATGGAAAAGACATTACAAGAGGAATATATGGTAGGGAAATTACAGAAAGTAAAAGAAATGCAAAGCATGGATATATGTACTAATTACCAGAGCAAAAAATGCATTCAAGTGAAAAATTCTTCTTTCTGATATCTTTATTATAGCAATGTTAAACCTGTACTTTGTGGAATACATTATTAGATTAGTTTTAATGACAAATAATGTGAAAGTGGACAGAATAATGAGGACATGTTAGCAATAGTAGCAACAATTGATTTTTATCTAACAGCACAGCGGTATCACAAAATGTGATTAAATATGTATTCAATCTCCTTTACAATATCATATAATTGGATTTGAGCCATCCATCAGATATTCTTTATCTATAAGCTCATTGCACTTACACCTTGTACCACAGACAAAATTACCTGTTAATTGTACTTCTTCCCTGAGTACTGTCCAGAGTGCTAATGGATGAACAATGCTTGGCTGCTTTGTGCTACCTAAGGCAGCCTAACCTAAATTTTTTCACTTTTTTCCTTAAGCCATGAAAGTGATTTTCATTCTGCCAAGTGGCATGCAAATAATACAAGAAAAAGAAAACATAAAAAAAAAAATTAGATCAAATATTTTACATGTACATGTTCAAACACATTTTTTTATGTTGCAAAAAGGACCTGAATAGATTTGAACCCTCAACCAAGGGCATTGAAAGAAATCATCTCAAACTATTTCCCAGAGCTGTCACAGATAAAGACCAATATCAGCACAGTGATAGTTTAGATGTAATGATAATGTGACACTGTATCAAGTCACACTGAAGGTGCAACACAAATAAGTTATAAAAGTTGTCCTTTCACATTTGACTCTAAATGCCTGGATGATTGGGATATTGCAAATAGTCAGGAAAGGCATATTCTTACAGGGTAATAATCAAAGAATGCAGGGGTATCCCTTTCTTTCTGTCTAGTGCATCATTTCATTATCTATGCTTTCAACATAGTAACTCTATCTCTGTTTTATTGTCATATGTTATTTTTAACAATGCTTATAGCACTCACTTTATTATGAATGATGTTCCCTACTAGGGGCCAGTGATTGTGGTCATCTGAGCAAGCATTTGTATGTTAGGACTGTAGATCTTCTACATCAGTCTATGTACTTACAGACTTATTGTTAAGTCTCCCTGACACACCCTTATGAGGTGCATATCAAAGAGAGGAGACTGTGGAAAAGTTATTTTTCCTGCAGTCAGAATAATCAGAGACACCAGCAAGTCTTTAACAGGGAACACTTCTCAGTGCTTTTGCTTGCATTGATAGGGGGTGTGCATGTAATCTTGTAGGTCCTTACACCATGTTTACAATCTCTCTGGATTGGGGAGGTAGAGGTGGATTGGGGGCCCTAACTTGTGTGTAGTCATAATGAATACTTAACACAAAGGAATTGTTTGTGTGCATGTTGGATGCATACAGTCAAACAGAATTGAGCTCACAGCTATTCTGTCTATTTATGTGTCTGTTTTCTGTTTCATCTCATACAGTAAAGAAGACATCTGTACTCCATAAGCCACTATAAAGTGATGCAGAAAATTAGGTCACTATCCAAACCTGACATTAGCATGGAGCCTTTCTGTTAGGGAGAGATCCCAGTGACCAGTCTGTCTGAGACATGATAATGCAGTCAGAGAGCATGGGATAAGCTATGCCCAGATAAGACACTGGGCAACTAACATGATAACCTTTGCCCACCATATGGCTGCTGCAGTTGCCTGGTAACAGGTGGCTATCAAGGGTGGTCTAGCTACTGAACAACCACTAACTAAAACTGAGGCATTCCTGTCATCCTTCAGAAATTAAGATAGCTCATCAGAGGATTCAAACAGTCTCCTTTATGTTGATGCAGATGTGGAAGACAGACCCTAGAGTGACATAACCAGACCTTTCAGGTATGCAAAAAGTAAGTGTCATTGTTATATATTTATGTGCATATATCTAAGAAGTTTTATATATATATATATATATATATATATATATATATATATATATAGGCACTCACACACACACACACACACACACACACACACACACACACACACACACATATATATATATATATATATATATATATATATATATACATTTATAGCTAACTATAGAGATATATAGATATATACATATAACCAGTAATAACTGCAGGAATTAGATACACAAAGAGTGGAGTTTGCTTTGGATTTCATGGGGCAGCCAATTGTTCACTAACTTTTTTAAGAAAACTTTTGTAATCTGCACTTGTGAGGGGCCTGTTCCCTTATTCTTGTTTCATTTGCATTCTGATACTTAGAAGACTTCTTTCCTTTCCATTCCTTTCATACAGTCACTTCTGTATTGCAAGCTGCCAACCCACCTGCACATGGCATGCATGCATTTGCTTATTATCAGCACTGTATATACGGTAGATTCAGGTCTATATGAGAGTAAAGTTTTTATAAAATGAGCATCTATTTAGAAGTTTAACATACCCTTCATTATAAGGACAGTATGAAATCAAATTTATTCTCCATTTTTTGTTTGTTGTTTATTTCTTTTTATCATAGGTGATCCTGAGAGTTACTGTGTAATTCCTACGCCTGATGTTGGAATATTTGTAGCCTTTGATGATGATGGTGATGATGAGCAGGTACAGTCTGCAGGCATAGAGGATCAGTGTGACAGTGAGGCTGTGATTCCCACATGGACACAGACAGTATGCCTATACATACCCAGAACACAGAGACCTCTGATATAGGACAGGTTGTGGTTGACACAGTCGATTAGGCTAGTATGTTTACTCTGGTTGCTGGATGGTTGCCTTTCCCATTAGTTATTATGAGGGCATGGTGCCACACAGGAGGTTTGGTTGGGGTGGTCAGAGAAGGCCTGCTATCCACTGTCATCTTGAAGCTGCTGTGTCATTATGTGCAGCCAGACGTATGTTTAGTGTTGTAGTTGGAGGCACAGGCACATTCCACCAGGGCATCAGAAGAGAAAATGTCACTAATGAATTTTTTGCATTTTGTTGTCAGTCACTGTGGGGAACACCTTAGACAAAATGAATGACTCACTGGATCAGGCAGTTTTTGTGATGGAACATTTGTTGGGGGAGGCTGGGCATCATTGTAGCCTGAGAGGTGCTCCATCTTCTGGTGTTAGCAGATGTGGCCATGCAAAATCCTACTCCCACAGTGACACTATATTCACTGCTCCATCAGAGATTGCAATGTTCAGACCCAGTCATGGTAGGCTAGTGGGTCATGATTCTGGGTCTGCTTAGGGGAATATAAATATTTCCATATGAGATTAATCAGTTATATAACTTATTTTTTTTTCTTTACAGGCTTCACACTTATCTTTTCTTACTACATGTAACACTTGGATCCTTGGGGGTTCTCCCTGTCTGATGCTATCTGAACATAGTCATTACATGGTTAAGTAAAGTCTGTGGAGTCTGACAAGCATCAGTTTTCCTATGGGTATGTGTGTGGGATCTTAGGCTTTAAACAAGGTAACAAGTGTGTGTGTGTGTGTGTGTGTGTGTGTGTGTGTGTGTGTGTGTGTGTGTGTGTGTGTGTGTGTGTGTATGTGTGTGTGTGTGTGCGTGTGTGCGTGTGTGTGTGTGTGTGTGTGTGTGTGTGTGTGTGTGTGTGTGTGTGTGTGAGTGTGTGTGTGTGTGTGTGTGTGCTATCCCTTGCCTTCTAGTCAGAGACATGGCATAACTGTACATGCCTTCATCTGCCAGTACCATCTGCAGCTGGTGGTTCTCCCTCAGACTCTTCATCTTTTGCTGCTGGCCCTTCTTGTGGTCCTTCCTCTTGCTGTCCACGTTGAAGCTATGTCCTGGAAATTATATTGTGTAATATAGCAGACTGTAAGTATTTCAGTACAGGTGCCCAGGTCATACTGCAGTGCACCTCCTAATGTGTCTAGATAATGTAACCTTGATTAAAGCAAACCATACACATGTTCTACTTTGTGCACGGGCCTCATTGTATCCTTGCTTAGTGTTGTTGTGTGAGTTTCTCATGGATGTCATGAGCCAGGGCTCCAGTACATAACCTGCATCCTCTGCTAGATGCCCATGAAGGATGTCACTATTAGCAATCCTGGTGTACAGCTCACAAGTGTGCCATATGTGTGAGTTGAGGAAAGTGCCTGTATTACTTGCACACATACTGAAGATGATTCCTTGCACATTGCAGACAACCTGACAGTTTATAGAGTGGAAACCTATTCTGTTGATGTACCTGCTTCTTTTTTCCCTAGGCAGGGCTTTTATTTCTATGTCTGTGCAATCTATGACCCAAACGTCAGGGAAATGTGCTATTGCATGAAAATCCTGCATGGTTCTTGCTGTCTCCTGTGGTATTTGTGGGAAACAGATATGCTCCCTTGCATATAGCACCATTGCATTTAAAAACTAATGCAGTGTTTGAGAGGCTGATGCCTATGACACCTGAATATATCCCCTCTGGATCTCTGGAAAGTACCAGTAGCTAGAATATGAATGCTACACATACCTTTGTTTCCACTGGATTGTGTTCTCCATGATTTCCCTGAGGCTTGGGGGGGGGCAGCAGATGCTACATATTTCCTCTGGTGTTTCCCTGTTCACCCTGTATCTCTCAACAATGTCTGTTTCATGCAGTCTATGATAAATTAAATGGGTATCTAAACACCCATCTTCTTCTTGCCTGAGGTCTGGCAGCAGCAACAACAGCACTCTAATTTAAAGCTTGTTGCACATATAGCATAATAATAGCAGCAGCAACCCCTGACATCTTTTTTCTATGTGTAACCATGCCTGTATTCTAAGGAGTCTGAGTGTACAAAATGAAAGGCTACACTGAGTGTAGATGATTAATTTATAGCTTCCTGAATAGCTTCACAATAACTGGTTAGTTTGCATGTACTTCAGCTCTTTATGCTTTCATTAGCATACTCTGCCATGTGCCTGCTTTAGGAGACTCTACACATTGTGTAGAGTAGTTTATTGCAAATTAAATAGTGCTTTATCATGTTGAATGTGCTATACGATTGCTACACTTCATGCAGATCATTATGAATTCTGGTTTGTGTGTCTTTGTGCGTGCATGCATTTGTGTGCATGTAAGACCTTTCTGTTCAATATTTAATAACTGTAGATAATGTTGCACTGAAAAGAAATGGGTTCAGTCTGAGGTGGGTAAAATCCTAAGGGATGATTATAACTTTGATCTGTAGTTGTATATTTTAGAGGTTATTTGGTTGTAAGCTATTATCTATTGCCTATGGTAGATTCCTTTTTATTTCTCCTGTTTTGGGTTTCTAATACCATGACAGGAATGGACCCCATTCCTAAGTCAAAGTATGGTTAAAGTCTATGAAATTAGTATTGTTTCAATCTTTGGTGTCAGCCAGAAGTGCTCTTCTCAGCACCCGCAGTGTGCCCACTAATGACTCCTTCTGCAATTTGTATGGAGTTACACGTATTGGTAACATATCTAAATATGACAGTAGATTCTTATTATAAGGCCCATTGCTTTTACTACTATTGGAACAGTCTGGGTATCTTTATTCCACATTGCTCTCATTTCTGCCTCAAGTCCTGATATTTTATGACTGTGTCTCTCTTTATGCAAGACACTGTAGACACTGGTTGTGTCGATTTCAATGATCAATGTTACTTTTGTCTTCTTTTCTTGGCCCACTATATCTGGTTTTCTAGCATCTATCTTTTGAACTGTTGGTAATGGGAGATCCCATGTGATATAGACTTCATCATTTTTATAATGCTTTGTGGCTCATGTTTCTAGTGTTTTTCAGCCACTTTAATACCATGCAGCAGTCTTGCCAAATTATTATTCTTTTCAATATACAGTCCTTCTGCCATTAGTATGTCACAACCAGCAACAAGGCATGCCACTGTTTCCAGTTTTGTTTTACAAAACCTACATTTATTTGTTTCTCCCACATGTTCAATGGACTTTGTAAACCAATGCGTACACGGCCCACTGTCTTGGGCCACCAATAACAGCCTTTCATCTCTTGGTTTGAATTCACCTTTCCTTAACCATTCCTGCATTTGATCCTGATCAACATAAGGTTCTTCCAGAAGTTTTTTATACTTGCAATTATATTTATGTATTTTAAACATTTCTTGCCTTCTCATCTGGTCCTTCACTTTATATTCTTTCTTTTGTTTTCTGGCACATTCAGTTGCTACCTGGTTTTTATCTACTTCTGGTTTGATTTCCATTCCTACTTGACGCCGATATGCTTCTGCTAGATTAAGCAGGGAAGTCATCTTAGATTTATCCTCCTTATGTTTCAAAACTTTCACTATGTTTGGATCTTGTGAGGTCAGCAGATATGTGTGCAGTCCCACAATTGCAGATCTATGCATTTAATCAATTTCAAAGAGGCCCATCCCTCCTTCAGAATGGGAAATATATAATCTTGGTATGTGCTGATTTTTATAAATCATTTGGTGAGTATGAAACATCCTTCTTGTTTTCCTGTCTAATCTATCCAACACATTTTGGGGCCAATCAATCACTCCAAAACTGTAAGTTAGGAAAGGAAGATCAAATTGGTTTATAGCTTAGATTTTGTTCCTAGATGGCAATACACTGTTTTCAGGATTAATTTTCATCTTCTAAAGTATTCCTTTCTAAGTTTTATTTGCATTTGTTCATGTTTTATTGTTGATCATTCATCAATCCCCAAATATTTATACATTCTCTCTTGCTCAAGTTCTTTTCTTTCACATTCCTATCCCAAATTTATGTTTTCTTGGTGCTGCTTTAAAGGTTGCTTTTGCACATTTATCAAGACCAAATGACATTCTTATATTATCTGTAAAAGTTTTGACAACTTGCAGTTGTGCTTTCAGCTCCTCATCTGATGAGCTATGCAGTTTAAAATCATTGACAAAGAAAACATGAAAGGTCTTTACATGTTGTTGTTTTCTAGAAGCCAAATTATAGCCATGGCCTAAGCTGTTAAGTAGACAGTGTAATGGGTCAAGGGCAAGACAGAATAGCAGCAGTGACAGAGAGTCACCCTGGAATATCCCCCTTTGAATTTTTTTCCCTGGAATAATAACTTGCCCTTTATCATGGCTCAATTGCAGAGTGGTATGCCACAGTTTCATGGCCACTGTAATGCAATTGATTAGTGTAAAGTGTATCTTATACATTTTAAGCACTCTTTTATCCATGAATGTGGGATACTATCAAATGCTTTTTTGTAGTCAGTCCATGCCATACTTAGATTTTTCCCCTTTTTACAGTTCTCCACTATGACTTTATTTAACAACAAATGATCCTCTTTTCAAATGACTTTCTTTTATCGCCCTTTTGTTCTATTACCATAATTGAATTTTCTTATAAATGACTATAAAATCTGTCAGCATCAGTTCTAGTGAATAGTTTATATGTCGTTGAAAGGCAAGTTATTGGTCTATACTTTTTATGGTAGTTTGCAGGTTCACTCTTAAGTAGGAGCATTGTTTTTCCTGTTGTTAGCCAAGTTGGTGTCTGTTCGTGATGCATATATAAATAGGTCTTACTCCTGGCTAAACCTTCATGCATATAGTAGCAGTATAGATGTACTGCATACCCTTAAGGCCAATTAATCTTTTTATAATAGCTGTTTCCAGCAGTGGGAACCAAGTCCATACTACTGATTCTACTGCATCAAATACGGACTGCATAGCAGCAGTATGGGAATAAAAACCTGTACCATGATTTATTACATATTCAGTTTTGTTTCTTTGTCACATATTTATTAGAGGGCAGGAGTTTTATTTTGTACAGGCATTAAAATAATTGTATCCATCAAAAGAATATGCATGCCTCTGCAGTCAGAAGTTAAATATGTAGCTACATATGCTACATAGCAGTTATTTTATTTCATACTCAGAACAATTATGCTGAGGCTGAAAATGACTGTAAAATACTGGAAAATGTTGATGTCACTGCTGGCTAAAGAGTGTAAAACCAAAGAATTTTATACATGAGCATGTCCGAGAAGGACATGATAACAGTCTTGTATGCAGCTCAACAGAAGTCATTAATACTGGAGAGGATTTATACATGAGTATGGCCAAGAATACTGGAGATACCTGGTAGTTGCAATAAGTGCAGCCATGCAGCAAATAAACTCTTTTCATCTTAGGATGAGCACAGAATCTAATTTGAATTAAAGACACTAGAGATACCGATGAGAAACATGAGGATTAGGAAACAGAGAACAGAACAGAACATCTTCAGGTACAAGGACAGAAGGAAAAGAAAGGAAGAAGCATCAACAGCATGAGAGGGAGATGCTGGTTCTTCATCCCTAACACAAGTAATGGAAGAGAAAACCAAACCCTAGTTACAAGGTCAATATCAAAGTGTTTTATCAATATAAAGAGGAGAATTAGTGCAGAAAATTAATAATGTGCCTAATCAACACAACATTGACCCATGGGAATTGGTGAGTTTTTTAACTGCTCTGCTCATATGTAAGGCTATGTCCATATTGTCACATGTGGATTACTTGAATTAAGATCAATTAAGCATTGCTCTTAATGTTTTAAACTAACTCTTGAATTATTTGGAGAAAAAATTCAGAGAAAATAAAAACAAGGAAGATGACAAACTGAAGGATTGTACTGCATAAATAAGGGAATATTTTCATAGATGAGTCTGTGTATGTCAGATATCTACATTTGAAATTATAGGGGACCTTATGATAAGGACGTAAGTACTCAGTAATTTGCCTAAGGACATGACAATGTAGTTAGCAAATTGAGAGTCTAACTCTACTGCAGATGTGATGGGGGAAAAGTTTGAACTCAGTTTATCCAGCAGGGTACAAATAAATAAGAATGAGCTATCTGGCACCACACATGCTTATAAAGAAACCAGACCTTCAAATCAGTCTGGAAAGACAAAAGTGGAAGACATTGGCTCAGGTACACAACAGTGACTTAGACTGAAACATTTCTAGTGTAACCAAATAGGGGATGTAAATTACAAATGTCCTCAATGATAATTTGGGTAACAAAAAAAAAAATACAAGAGAGCTCAGTAGCAGCACAGTACAGATAGGCTGTCTTGAAATTACAGCTCCAGTTTTCCACAAGGATCTGTAGCCTATCCAAGCAGAGAAGAGGAACTATTCCTGATAAAGTAACTGCATCAGATGTACCTGCTTTTTAAGTAATTGTTAGAAAGATTACCTCCTGAGAAAGTTCACTCAAGTTAAAGCCATGGAAAGAAGACATTTTCAGGTGCCATTGACCAGGATACATCTGGACTGGGAAGTGTGGTAGGGATACAAGCAGATGGCGGTGTTTTAAGATATCCATACCAGTGTTCTAATAGGTAATAGCTTTGATAATACAGTACTCTGTGCAAATGTGATTCATACAGACACAAGCTTATAGTCAATCATGTAAGAATGATGGTTAAGATTCACATGGTGTCCATGCTTCAGTAGAGGTTGCTAATGTAGTATATCAGGAAATGGGCTCATTTATAGAGAAAAGCTTGAAATGCAGATGCAGCTGTCAGACAGTACTGGGCTTTTATGGAGGTAGTTCCTTCAAGAAAATAAAAGTTTGATGGCTGTAAATCCAGACCTGAGGCAGTTACTGAAAACTACAAGACTATGTTAGCAGAGAAATTGCAGAAGATTAGAAAGAGAGAGTTAATGCAGACAAAAGTCTCACATCCTGCTTAAAGAACTTTGAGTGATATAGTATGAGAGTCTCATTCTACAACAATAAAGGGAAGGTGGACTCCTAAAGAGCTCTAGAGGGAGAAGAGATCACAAAACAGTCTAGTCACAGTGTAGTCACAGCCGACAATATTCCTTTTTCATGCCATATGAACATAAGGCATATAAAAAGAGAGCTTATGCAGCATTTCTATTATTGGCCATGTATTACAAAAGACATAAAAAGGCACAGCACAGCTTGTATGCAATGTTAAGCAGTTGCTAGGCTGTGTTCAGCTGGTACACTGTCATGTAGTCACAGGGCTCACTGAACAATCATAACAGGATTATCTAACATGCCTTGCAAGAATATGTTCAACCTTGTCACCAAAAACTCCAAGAGTCTCTCAGAACAAGAAACTAAGTGCTTGTGAAATAATAGGTGCCATTTATCTTATGCTTGTTTTCTTGATGAGAATTGTAATCTTATGGTAGATGTTACTGTTCTTTCTTACTCAGATGCATAAGAAGTTATCGTAAAGTTGAAGTGAATCAAGATAAAAGTGAAAAAGTTGCTTCCTACTTGCTTCTTTATGAAAAATGCAATATGTAAAAGTATATGTCTGGGATTCATAGACAGAGAGCACAATGAGAATTTCCACATTATTGGAATGTGTGCAATTCTAAAACAATGCTAATACATGTTGGTTGACATGTATGTTGCCTTGTAGAGTGAACATCTCAAATATTATCACTACACAGTTGCACGGTACTTGTCCATGAATCCCATGGCATCTATAAAATGGGATGTAGCTGCCATCTGTCACAGTAAAAATGTGATACATGCAAAAATGAAACTAAAATTTGTTTTATGATGCTTCAGCTCTGCAGAGCAATACTAATGTTTCTTATAGGTTCATAGGTTCAGAGGTTGGTACTAGGCTATTGGCCCTAAGGCCTGTACAAGCCTAGCCATAACAATTCCCTGGCTATTTCTTCCCACACTATTTACTTTCCTGGACCTTTGTCTAGCAGGCTGACTGACATGATCCCTAGGATGAATTTCCTATCTCCCATCCAATTATCAAGGTTCCTTTTGAAGAGAGCCAAAGAGGCGTTCTGCTTGACATGTATGGGCAGTCTATTCCAGAGTCTGTGGAGTCTCTGGGTCAGGAACTTATCCCTCCAGCATGTTTTGTTCATTGTGATGACAAGGTTTAGATCCCTGGAGCGTGTGTCTCTAAGGGATTGGGATTTCTTTAATTGTATTATGTCCAACAGCTCTGGGTTTGACATGGCCTTGTATGTTAAGCAGAGATCACCTCTGAGTAGATGGTATGCGACAGATTATACGTGGAGTTTTTTTAGATGGTCAGCACAGGGCATCTGCTTTAGATCTGTGATCCTTTTGGTGAGATATTTCTGCGACCTTTCCAGTTTTTGCAGATGTCTTGAGAAGTACATACCAATTGAGGCATTGTATTCTACAATGGGTCAAATGAGGAATGAGTACAGTGGGACAATGACCTCTTTTTTCTGATGAAAAGCCCTTAGTCATGAGGTGTGCCACATAGATGGATTTTCTGACTGTTGTGGCGATGTGGTTATCAAAAGTGAGACCACTGTCCACCTGTGTCCCTAAGTCTCTTATCACACTTTCAGTGTTTAGTGTACTGCCACCTATGTGGTATTTCATGGGTACATGTTTTTTCCCAAAGGGAATAACTATATATTTCTTGGCATTGAGCTTGAGCCCATGGCTCTGGCACAAAGCATCTGTTTCTGAACTTTGTTAGCCAGAGTCCCTTATTGTTGGCCTGTACTTAAGAGAAGTAGATGCCAAACAAGAGCAGTCCCAGGAATGAACCTTGAGGTACTCCACTTGTCACTTGTCTGGAGCTGGATTTGGATTCGGCTACTTTTACAGTGTGGGTTCTGTCAGTAAGCCAGTTGGCAACCCATTAAGTGACGTAGGGATTAATGCCCAGCTTAGTAAGTTTATCTAAGATTCCAGAGTGGGGGGTGGTTTTGAAGGTCTTGGCGAGGTCCAGATAGGCTGTGTGGACCACCTTACCCTTGTCCATGGCTCTGGAGACTGATTCAAAGAAGTCAATCAGGTTCAGGAGACAAGATCAGCCCTTCACGAACCCAAATTGCATGGGGTCCAGTGTTTGAAGGTTGCCAATGTCTTTGTTAATAAGTTCCATGATAATACGTTCCATGGCCTTCCAGATCAAGCACATCAGACTGATGGGGCAGTAGTTCCCGGGATCCAAGATGGATCCCCCCTTTTGGAGTGGGATAACTGTAGCTGTGCATCTCTCAGTGGGCACGAAGCCTGAGGAGAGGCTATGAATAAACATGACACTTAGGTGAGGTGCCAGTTCATTTTGTAGTTCATGTAGTACACAGCCTGGGATGTCGTCTGGTCTCATGGATGCTGTATTCTTAGCTTTGGAGAGTGCATTTTTTACCTGTGTGGCCATTATTACCAGAATTTGGCAATCTTTTGATATTGAGATGGGGTCTTTAGGGGGTGAGGGGGGTGAAGTTTGCACTGAATCGATCTGCCAGGATATTGGCAATATCCTTGGGATCAGTATATTTAATGCCATTCTGTTGCAGCTCAGAGCAGATCTGAGCATTGCCATTTAGATTCTTGACATAGCTATAGAATGCCTTGTGGTTGTCTTTGGAATCTTTGTCAATTTTATTTTCGTAACTAGCTTTGGAGGATTTTATGAGGGATCTCAGCTTCTTACTGAGGCTGGTAAGGGAGTTTTTTGCATCCTGGGATTTTCCTCTTTTCTGCAACAGCTTCTTCCTTTTGTTGTAAAGTTTGTTTATGGCAAGGGACCACCAGATTGGCTTCCTTTTTCTGGAGGAGAGCATCTTGGATCTATTGGGGATGGTAAGATTCATGCACGGGTGGATGTGCTCGTGTAGTGCCTTAGTGTAGGATTCAGCAGTCGAACTTTCAGTTCCCGTCTGCATTGGTGTCATGAAGTTTGTCACTTCTGACTTGAGTAGCATGAAGTTGGCTTTGGAGAAGTTTTTTACGGAGGTTTACTTAGTGGGGGTGGGGGTGGGATGTGGATGTCAAGGGTGATTAGCTTATGGTCAGACCTGACCAACAAGGGAGTGACCATAGGTGTGGAACATTGATTTCCCATGTTAGTAATAAACTTAAACATTCTGTGTAAGGTACATGATACTAATTTGTCATTAGGACAGCAGCCTATTTAGAATTTACCCCTCGGAATGTGTAACAGCGGAAACATGAAAGGCATCTTTTAAAATTCAGACCAAGGCCATAGGAAATCATGTTTGGTGACTTTTATATAATGGGACTAGCAAAGAGTTCAAATTCTAACAGGAATTATTTTAATTGCCTACTAGAATATATCATAGAGACAGAGCTAAAATTGTGAATCTATTGCCTATAAGGACTTTGAAAATACTAATCTGAAGTTGGAAGACAGAGTCCTTATTGGCAAAATATAACATATGACCAGAAGCAGGTAATTTTACTTTATGTGTTAATTATATTTTTTCTAACTATCCTCTATTCGTTTGAATGTTTTCACTGACTGTATATTTACTAGCAAAAATGCTATAACATATTTTCTTTTCATTTGAAACAAATTATCATGTTCAATTTCAATACTTCTGGCTGACACTTTACCTATTACCTTAATGGTTAATGTATTTTGCATGTGCAAATTAATTGGGGAAGAATGGTGCTGATGAAGACAAAGAAAAGAGTGTGCATGTATGTGTTGTATGCGAGCCCACGCGCGCGCGCATGTGTGTGTGTGTGTGTGTGTGTGTGTGTATACATATGTGCATGTGTGTATGTGGATCTACTTTTAAATACCGAAATTTCATAATCACGAAGACAAAAATACCAAGACTGGAATGCCAAAATCTTAAAATACTGAAACTGCAAAACACTGAAGCTCAAAATACTGAAAGTTCAGAATGCAAACTGTTAGAAGACTGAAATTTAAAGTACCAATGTTGTAATACCGATATTACCATAGGAAATCCATATTTAGTGCTTGTAAATGTGAAATATCTCTTTAAATTTGTATAGGAAGTATGTGAACAAATATGGCGGACATTTTGTACACTCCCAGCAGTAGTGGATGTGTGCACCCTACTATAAGGTAAGAAAAAGGTATATGCCTATATATATATATATATATATATATATATATATATATATATATATATATATATATATATATATATATATATATATATATATATATATATATATATATATATATATATATATATATATATATATATGGTATTACAGAACCAACTGATGTTGCCAACATCATGGCAGATAGGTTCACTACTACCTTTACCCCCCTCACCCCCTAAAGGGCCCATATCTATACAAGAAGAATGCAGAGTCCCTGTAATCACAACTATGCAGGTAAAAGCTGCACTCTCTAAAGCCAAAAACACAGCATCCATGGGACAGGACAATATCCCAGGCTGCATTTTACATGAACTTCAGAACGAACTGGCAACAGTTATCCCACTCCACAAAGGGGCAAAGGGGGAGCCACCACTGATCCTAGGAACTGTAGTCCTATTAGCCTGATGAGCCTGGTCCGCAAGGCCATGGAACGTATCATCATGGAACTCATAAACAAAGACATTTGTAACCTCCAAACTCTGGATCCCACCCAGTTTGGGTTTGTGAAAGGCAGATCATGCCTCCTGAACATGATCAACTTCTTTGAGGCTGTCACCAAAGCCGTAGATGAGGGTAAGGTGCTTCACACAGACTATCTTGACCTCGCCAAGGCTTTCGACACCATCCCCCATTCTGGAATTATAGCTAAACTCACTAAGCTAGGTATAAATACCTACGTCACAAGATGGATTGCCAAGTGGTTACTGACAGAACCCACACTGTAAAAGTTGCACACTCCAAATCTGACCTCAAACCAGTGACAAGTGGAGTACTACAAGGTTCAGTCCTGGGTCCTCTCCTGTTTGGTATCTACTTCTCTGAAGTACAGGCTAACACAGAAGGCCTCTGCCTAATGAAGTTCACAGATGACTGCAAACTGGAAACCATTGTCAAGTCCCAAAATGATGTGGAAATCCTACAGAAGGGTCTCGCTGAGACATATGCCTGGTGTCAAAGCCATGGCCTCAAGCTCAATGCCAAAAAGTGCATTGTCATCCACTTTGGTAAAAACTCTGTACCCATGAACTACTACATAGACAGCAGTCTACTTAACACCAAATGTGTGATAAGAGACCTTGGGACCCAGGTTGACAGTGTGTCCTTTGCTAGTCACATCGCCACAGTAGTCAGAAAGTCCTTCTATGTGGCACACCTCATCATAAAAGGGTTCTCATCCAGGAAAAAAGAGGTCATTGTTCCCTTCTACTTGACACTCATTAGACACATTATAGAGTACAATGCCCCTTTTGGAATCTACCTCACAAGACATCTGCAGCAGCTGGAAAGGTCACAGAAGTACCTCACAAAGAGGATTACTGGCCTTAGACAGATGCCCTACACTGACCATCTCAAAATCTCCATCTTTACTCTGTAGCATATCGCCTACTCTGAGGTGATCTCTGCTTAACATAAAGCTATGTCAAACCCAGAGCTGTTGGACATGCTACACCTAAAGAAAGCCCTCCAAGCTACATGGTCTAGGGACCTAAATCTTGTCACCACAATAAACAGGACATGCTGGAGGAATAGATTCCTATCCCAGAGACTTCCCATACTCTGGAACAGGCTACCCATCTATGTCAAGCAAAGTTCTTCATTAGCACTCTTCAAGAAAAATCTTGATGAGTGGATGGGAAATAGGAAATACACCCCAGGGATCACTTCTGTGTCTCTGCTCAACAGTGGCACAGGAAAATAACTTTCTTGGGTGGCGTGAGCCAGGAAACCTTGTTGGCTAGGCTTATATAGGCCCTTGGGAGGATAGCCTAGTACCTACCTGTGATCCTATGCCCTTTTTCCCACTGTAGTGTGATCCCAGAGCTGGTATATATAATTAGGGGGTGTGGAGGTGCAGCCACTCACTTAGACTGGTTTTAGATAGTTTGGTTTGCAGTGGAAAGGTAAATGAGCAGCTGTTTTATTTTTATAAAGAGTTCTTGTTTGTGTTTTGAAGAATATAGCTTTACGTTTGTTTTTGTATAGTACTGCTTTGGTATAGGGGGTTGTATGTGAGGTTTACCCATTAGCATTTGGTATGTTGAGCTTTGGTGTTTTGCAGTTTCAGTATCTTAATGCTTTGGTGTAGGGGGGTTGTATGTGAGGTTTGACTGTTAGCATTTGGTATGTTGAGCTTTGGTGTTTTGCAGTTTTAGTATTTTATGATTTCTGTATTCTGGTCTCAGTATTTTCATCTTTATGATTATGAAGTTTCAGTATTTAAAAATAGATCTGTGTATGCACGTGTGCACGTGTTTTTATGCAAAACAATTTTGGTCAAGTTTTATGATTGCATGGTAGGGCACTGGGCTCATTGTGAGGTAGATGAAATAATGGGAGGCTAGTCATTATAATTCTCATTTGCAGCTGTACAGATTGAAGCTTATATGGGTATGGCATGCACTGGCTATTACCTAAGGCAACAGTACATATCTACCATGTACCAGCAAGACCAAGTCCCTTTCTATAGCAGCTGGTAGCAGTGGTGGAAGTAAAACCCTACATCGCTGCTTACATTACATCAAATATTAGTAGGTAGTTGTGTAGGAGTAAAATCCCAAAGATCTAGTATGTCACATATTAATTGTTAGCATAAGATGGAATTATACATCTGTTTGTTACAAATGTTGCATTCAAGATAGCTCAGTAGCTCCTTCCTCCATCCTCTTTACAGAGTTAATAGGTTAATAATAGGCTAACCATCCTTGCGAGCCATTTTAAGCCTAACCAATTAGCCCATGTAAGAATTCAACCCTGTGCCTTATATCTGTAAGGTAAACACCTTAACTATTATGCCAGCCTCCCACCTTTCACAATATTAGCCAGTTATTACTAAAGTCAGGACATGCATGCATGCAGTGTTCCTGTCTCCTTTGCTATACTTAGACTCTGGCAAAGCTGGAACTATACTGTACAAGATGTTCAGAGTTTGCCATCAGCTGTGCCCATTGACATCAGTACTGCACTGCATTCTTTAGAATGCTTGGAATTCAGCCATTTTCTTTCTGTAGTCTCACATGTACACACACACACACAAACACATTGTCTTTTGCTAAGAAAAGTCTCCCACTTTCTCTCTCTCTCTTTTGGGCACCTTAACTTGGTAAACAGTAATTTGGATATTCATATTTAAAATTGCTACCTTACTATAAATTATCTCAGTCTAATATTGATATGGTGATATTCTGTCTATGTTATATTTCTAAACTCTTGAACAATCGCCATGCCTCCAGTATGCTTCCGATGTCCTTCTTCAGTTTTAAAGGAGACTGGATTTAGTTTTTCAAAATCACTTGATGTTAACCTCCCATGCTTACCATCTCTATATTTCTTAAATCAGATTTTCCCTAAACCAGTTTGCTTTACAGTACGTTGATCATTTTGGCTTGTGTCCCTTTACTTCAGCCCTCCTCATTTCTTACATCTTCCAGCTTGGGAGGGTGGCTTAATGGCTAAGGTGTTTGCATTACAAACCCAAGATGCAGGGTTTGAGTCTTACAAGGGATAATTGACTAGATTTAAAATGTCTCGCAAGGGCAGTTAGCTTAGTACTGAACTATGAACTTTTTATTTTCATACTTAAAATGTCTCTCAAGGGCAGTTAGCTTAGTACTGAACTATGAACATTTTCTTTTCTTTTATATTCTCTCTACCATCAGTTAATATGCAAGTCTTATGTCTTTTCTGAACTTAACATTTGTTTTTTCATTTCACACTGTGTGAATGTTGTGTTAGTCCATATCTCTAGTGAGGTAACCATTTGAAATTTTGGGACCCAATAGAGTGAGGTCTGAAATATGGAGACTGAAAGCCCAAAGGAACAGATTTACATACACTAAGTCTGACATGCCATTTCTTGGAATATTCCCTTTCTGCGGAGGTATGTCGGTTGATTTCATTGTTGGTATATATACATTCAGGGGGTGTGGATGTAGTCCACTAGATGGGGGATGTAGTGGGGTCTTGCATCCCTCAAAAAACAAGTTTAAAGGAGAAGAACAATTTTCAAAATTCACTCTTCTCATGTGTTTTCAATCTTTTTTTTTCAACTTGTTGGCATTCAGCATTTCAAATGCTGACATATCAGTAGGGAACCTTCTGGTCATACAGATTGCATACAAATTGAGGGAAATGTATGAGTTGTGTATAGTGCTTCTGTGGCATACTCCATGTGTGATCATTTATTCTGTTTTGGCATTTCTGATTATTAATTAGATGTACTCCTGTATTAATCCATTTGCTAAATATTAATTTTTATTTTAGCACTGTTAGATATCACCGTTGTATGTTTAGTTACTTTTTGCATTTATTGGAGCTTTTACCATATGCTTTCAGCAAACATGGATTTTGCCCAGTTGGTCCTCTCCATTTACAGATAACATTAAATAAATATTAATGCAGAGTGCTTTCTCCATAAATTAATGGATTAATCACAAGGTATTAAATGTCTGGCAGAACTTAAAGTTGAAAACGGAGATATCTCCATAAATAGTATTATATTTGAAATGCAGCATTACAGACTTTAACTGCAACTTGATCTTTCTTACCTAATGACATTATCACAGTTCCATACTGTAGGTCTAAACTACTGTCCATATGTCCTCCACCAAAAAAAGAATGCAGTCAGATTGCTTCGCCTTTAACCTTCACATTCACAGATTCAATACATATTTACTCCTTTTCTGTGTCACTGTTTCCTTTATTGACTCATTAACATGTTTTTTCATATACGAGTGCTTTAAATCCACTGGGGAGTTTGCAGTAAATAAAAACCAAACGATGACATGTAGCAGCAGTTACAGCAAAGTGCTTCTGGAATTAGAATGAAGATTTCTATTTGCACTGAAAAGGGAGAACAGTAAGTTATTCTAACAAAAAGAAAGTCAAGTTATTATTAATGAAACATAGCCATGATATATATGTCATATTTGCTTTTATGTGCATTCATTTATGTTTTTTAAAAAAGATGGGAAAGTCTGCATCAAGATGAGAAGTCTCTATAACGCAGTATGACAGCATTAGAAATTCTTGCTAATGAACAGAGAAGATTGCAAAATTGCTCAGTTAGACATAAAGAAGAAATATCCGTTCTAGTATAGCCAGTTCTTCATACTTTTGCAAGATAACTATGACTAAATCGCTTGGTTTGGATTTATTTTATGTCTGGACCACAAACACTGCTGTAATGAATGTGAGACATGGACCACATGTCAGTGTCCTTCCAAATCCTCTACTTATAGTCCTTTTAATTTGAAAGTAAAGTGCAAAATTCCCTTTCTAGACAAAATAGAAAAGTGAGTTAAGTGTTGAGATTGTGACTGTAGGCCTCCTAAACTAATTTACATTTCTTATAAAAATAACTATGTAGTGCACGGATTGCTGCATTCAGTCTCTGAAATCAAGACAAAGGCAACTTTCTTATGTACCTTCCTGTCATAAGAAAGGTTCTTACCAAAGCCTTCTTAAGCACCTTTCAGAGCTGCTAAACTTTAGCTTTGTGTCACTGCATAAACAGCAACAATCACAGAGCAGCAACAAGAAGCTAAAATATCTTTAAAATCTGTAAAACACTTTGGACTTTAATGTGTGTGTGTGTGTGTGTGTGTGTGTGTGTGTGTGTGTGTGTGTGTGTGTGTGTGTGTGTGAGTGACAGTTTGAACTGTATTACCACTTTCTAAAGGGTGACAGGTACCCTTTGCTTATTGTCACTGTCTGTGAGGCAGTGCTAGGTGTGTTACAGCTTTCTCTCCAATCACAGAGTACTTGCTATGGCTCCTTTAAATGGATATCAAGATTTACTTTTCAAGCTTAGCTTCTCTGCTCTTGAGATGAATTTCTTGACATCCTAATCTCAAACACATTGCTGACTATATTTCTTAGCAGTATATTTAGTGTATGTGTGCCTGCTTACAGATAAACAGATGAGTTCATGTGTATAACAGACACTTGATTCATATATATGTCCATGAATCAAGTAAGACACTAATAAACATTTATAGTATTTGCCTCTTTTCCATAATGATACATTTTTAAAAAGCATACATTATATTAGTTGTGCTGTTGTACCTTCAAAGTAATGACTGTCTCTTTTCTGTCTGATTGCAGTTTTTCTTAAAACTTGCATTAAGCAGTACCACTAAAACAGGAACAGAAATAGTACATATTACTGGAACTTGCATAGATGTTTTGTTTACTAAACTAACAAAACAAGAAGTCAGATCATATTTTTAATTATATCACCACATTATAAAATATGAAATCCAAAAAAAAGAACAGTCTACACCCAAAACACCTTCTGTAGACAAGTTCAAACCAAACACAAACAACTGAAGATATGAAGATAAAAAAAAAAAAAAAATAAAAAAATTTTAAACACAGGGCTTTTGCATTTTTTGCATAGTTAAACTATGCTTCATACAAACACAAACACAAAGTATAACAATAACAACTTTTTACACAACTTTAAATTATTAAATTAAATTAAATTAAATTAAATTAAATTAAATTATTAATTGCCTCTTAGCCGACGCAAGCTACTTGCTGAGGTTTTTTTTTTTTTTGTTGTTGGTTTTTGGTTTGTGCATTTAGCAGTGTGACGTGTGCATATATGTCATATGCCCTTTTATTTGAAATTTTTGAAGTTTTTCATTTTTTTTTTTTTGTTTTGTGATTTGATGTTGTAAATGTGATATGATTTACATTGTATTGAGTTGTGTTCTACATACATTTTGGTTTCACATTATAAAATATCAGCATGTTTTCCTAAAGAAATTTTACTTACTGTTAACAACTTTATGGTCTATTAGTTAATGAGGAGGGTTAAAGTTGTTGACTGTTAATCAGCTGTTTCTTGTATTCCACATTTTGCCACCATTTACCTAATGTATGACCTTAGCAATCCCTTAACCAGACAGTGCTCTGGGAAAGTTTGGAAACTGGGATTAGCTCCTCAGTGATCTCTTGTACTGTATACCTATTAAGTATCTGCCTATAAATTAAATAATATTCAGTGACAACATCCTTGATCAAAACACAACTAATTAGAAACTGCAGATAATAATTCCTCATGGTACCACCCTCATCATACCCTCCTGTCTGGGATGGCTGGCTGTAGCACCACAATCCTCTACATTTAATATTTTAACCTCTAAGTTACTACTCCTTGTGAAGTAAGGGAATATTAACTGCCACTGAATTTCCAATTCAATCGTTTGGTTAGGCAATAAAATGTGGTGTCAGCAAACACTTGTTACTGAATTTGTTCATGAACTTGTCTTCAGTAAAGTGGTCCTCAATGTATAACTGATATTATTTTATGCTCTGTCTTTATTGTCAGAGCTCTTCAACTTGAAATAAAAACATAATATAAATGTGCACTTCTGAACTGACTTAGATGACATGCATTCTAAAATATTGTTGTTCTGGAGACTTGTAAGCATGACAACATAGATGGGCTGTAAGTACTTCAATGAAAGGCTATAAAATGATGTCTGACCTGAATTAATATATATATATATATATATATATATATATATATATATATATATATATATATAGGAGAGCTACAGAATCTTGAAAGCCCAAACTCCTGAAGACCAAAATCCTGAGAGTTCAAAACACTGAAAACTGAAAATACTGAAAAGTCAAAATCCTGAAAACACACAGGATACCAACACTTACTATATTCCAGCACAACTAAATACAGATACAAATAAAACACAAACTATATTACTGTTCTCCAAGTATAAGCAGGGGGACAAGCCCCCCTGCAACCCAATGTGGGGGGTGCACCCCCTGCTTCTTAAATATATCAACTACAAGATTGCACTTTGTGTACTGAAGTGCAATCTCGGAGTTGATATATTTAAGTAGCAGGGGATGTGGGGTGCAGGGGGGCTTGCCCCCCTGCATATAGTTGAAGGGTAATATGTTTCTGTATGTACTTGTGCTGGAATATAGTAAGTGTTGGTATCCTGTGTGTTTTCAGGATTTTGAGCTTTCAGTATTTTGAGTTTTCAGTATTTTGAACTTTCAGGATTTTGGTCTCAGGATTTTGGGCTTCAGGATTTTGGGCTTTCAGGATTCTGTAGCGCTCCTCTCTCTCTCTCTATATATATATATATATATATATATATATATATATATATATATATATATATATATATCCTATTGAAATTTTGAAAATGCAGTCATCGGATGATTAAAATGTCGACCTGAAATGTGGAAATCCGTAAAGTCGATCAGGCAAACATGCTGAAATTGTATACAGCAACACCCATAGCTTGACATAGCAGCTGGTGATGTCAGACACCCAAGCTATGAAACATAACGTACCGTTAGACTGTCAAGCGAATGGCACATGCATTTTACTATTTTGGAAGGGGGCAAGCCCCCCCTGCACCACCATGCGGGGGGCTGGACCCCTTACAAATTATATCTATCAACTCTGAGATCACACTACAGTGAGGAAATGGGTAAATTCCCTGTTCCTCACTGTACTGCAATCTCCACTCACAATACCAAACTCAGGCTATAGAATTACACTGCACATTCGGTATTGTGTAGCCATTGTAGTCTGGTTCAGCACTGTGCCTTTTGAAAAGTGGCTTTCAGGCATGATCACAGACACTACAAAATTTCAATAGTTAACCTAATTATATATATATATATATATATATATATATATATATATATATATATATATATATATGTATATATATATATATATATATATATATATATATATATATATATATATATATATATATATATATATATATATATAAAGAGAGAGAGAGAGAAAATGAGAGAGATTGTGTGTTAGAGAGCTACTCCATTTTTGTTTATCAGTAAGATCAGTACCTAACAGATAATTGTGTTTTGGCATAATCCCTGATGGTAGAGGAGTTTTAAGGACTACAAATCAGGTTTTCATAGAAAAGATAACAGAGAAGTTGTCAGACTTGACAAGGAAGGGGGTACCAAATTGGGTGCTAGAACTAAGAGAAATAAATATGAGAACAAGATCAGGGAAATTAAACTCTCTGGTGGGTAGGGGACAACTTAGTCAATTGCATTGTTTTTTTTTTTTTTTTTGGTAGTAAATGTCTGACAGTTTATGGTTGGACAGCTGAAGTCACCTTTGAAAAGGTATTTAGTTCAATTGCACACTTTTTGCATACTCTGAAGCAGGAGCGGCCTTAGGTCAACTGGTGCCCTAGGCAAAGGGTGCAATGGCATCCCCCACCACACCACCCAGTGCCCCCATCCTGGTCTACCTACACCAAATAAATACTGGTAAAGTGCCCCCACTAAAGCTGCACCCTAGGTGGATGCTTAGTTGGTCTATGCCAAAGGCCAGCTATGTTCTGAAGAGGTCATAGATTGGAATATTTAATTGGATGTAATGTGGTAATTGATTTTATTGAGTGTAGCTAGGACTTCAGTCAGTTTCAAATTTGTATTGTGCAAAATCTGGTGAAATAATTGGTTTATGAATAAATACAGGTCCTCTTCCCAACAGTTGTTAGTCGATGTGAATGCATGATAAGCACTATACCCAGCAATACAAGGAGTGCTATCAGTGCAGTGGAAACAGGTTGCTGTAGTCACACAAATGTTGATGTTTTTTAGGTTAAAAAAGGTCTCAGGTTTAGGAGCATTGTTATTTAGGCTTCTGCCATTCAGCAGTACTACCTTGAAATCATCAGTTTTGGAGTTTGCTATGTTGGTGTAATTATCAGGTGAGCTCTGGCTAAGAAGGCACTATGAGTGTAAGAAGCATTTTATCTACTAGGCAAAAAACAAGGGGTAAAAAATGCAGGCTATCCCTGACAAAGCAGGGTGGTCCATTGACCTCTTCATTCCACACTGACACATGCATGCACACAGGCACACTGACACACACACACACACACACACACACACACACACACACACACACACACACACACACACACACACACACACACACACACACACACACACACACACACATGCACATGCACATGCACACACCAGATCTCTCTAGAATGAAATAAATATGTTATCCAGTTATTAAATCCAATTATTTTATCCTTCAACTTAGGCATCACTGTTGGTGACAGTAGAATGCTCCTCAATGTCAGGGCCTTGCCCTCTTCAAAGACCTGAGCAAAGACTCAGCTATGCTTTTCTGCATCAGATTAAGATCATTTACCTTAACATGTACAACTATAAGGCCTTAACTGTATCTGAGGCAGTGCAGGTACCTGAGGGCTGCTGTCAACCTAATAACTGTTGTGTCTGTATGTTTTACAATGGAGTCACTGATGACTAAGACATTCCCGGGATATGTAGCAGGCTTATTGGTCTGTAAGTTTACAGATTTGAAGTACAGGTGACTCCCAGTAACTGCAGGTTCAGGTGCAGATATAGGTGTGGCGCTGGTATTTGTGCTTTGTGGCGGAGGTAAGCTAACAGAATATTTAAGAGAATGGCTTCAACAAAGATATCATTACTACCTCAGCATATGTAGGAACAATGCTTGGTACTATGGTAATGTAATGATATTGTGGTGCTGCTAAGAGACAGTGGGTGGGATGGAGAAATCAGCCTCCAGTTTACATATACAGGTACATCTCTCACAAGTGCATCCAGGATGTGTTAGAAGAATTTTTTGTCAGCAGACAACAGGCATTTGATACACCAACTCAGAAAATCCAGTGCTAGTTGACTGGCCAAGGATGAGGATAAAAGCAGACAGGAAAACAATGGAAAGATAAATAATTAGTTTACGGATAGTCCTGTTAAACTAGTTTACCATGTAGGAACCCCTGAGCATAGGAAACATTAATTGTCTCTCCTGGGTTCATATCCTTGTCATCAAGCAGGAGTTTAAGTGCCCCTCTGATTGTTAAAGTTACTCTGTCCTGACTTTCTGCTCCTTGTAGGATCAACTTTGGTCTAAGATAAGAGGCCAGTCAAACAGTGAGACAAAACTTTGACCCACGATGATTTGTTTAAAGATTAAAAGAACTTGCTGCTCATAAGTGAATGTGGTGTTACGGCACCTTTAGCTAAATGTAATTTTATGACTTTGCAGTTATTTTATTGGACATGAGTCCATATGTTGCAGGCATTCAGGTCATGACTGGAGATGAGCTGTCAGCTGGTCATTGATTGGTAATAAGATGACTATGACATCTTTGAGGCTGGCTGAACAAACCCAGAAAGCTCAAACAAGTAATGAGAATGTTATGATCATATCTATTAGATGCTTCGTTGTGGACTGGTTTAAATAGTCATATTCAGCAGAGATTCTTCTATATACTATTAGAGAGTGTGGATGTAGAGTCTGAAAGAATGCTATTCAAAATCTCACTAAGTCTTGAACAGTATCAGCAAAGAACTGTTACTAAAAAGCCATTTTGCTTTTATTATAGGACCTGTAGGTGGACAGCAATGGCGAAGAAAGCCATCAGACATAAGTCATACATGCCAATGGGAGGGTGCCACTGCATTTAAATAGCAATTATCAATTAACCAATAAGATAGCAGCTGCAGAGGTTTCTGAAGGGAAGGCACAGATGAAGAAAGAGTTTGATAAGGCAATGAAGAACTGTTTTTGAATGGCCTCGGACACGCTATGCCAAATCATCTGATGACATGAACAAAAAGGGCATTGTACAATCTGTTTTTAGCAAGAGTACAGAAATGCTAAACTAGAATGTTAGCATTGTCAAGAGGGGAAAACCACTTTAAGTAATTCCTGAACCAGGTGGTGATACTTTTTTTTTTTTTGAAAAGGCAGTACCATAAGAACCAATGTGTTTGGGAGCTTTAGGGTGAATATGTCCTCTGTGACAACTGTGGCAAGCCAGCATAATTCAGTAAATCCCACTAAAAGGATAAGGGTAGCTTGCTTTATTTGTAGTTGACATGCATGGAATGTGGAGCAGTACCTCAGGAATGTCAAAACAAGGTGATAATCCTCATTTTTTAAAGTGCACAGAAATAGGCCATTTTGTAACATAATCACCCTCCTAGCCTAACTGGGAAAGCCAATGTCAGGGTACAGAAAATGAAACTTCATTTAATAGAGAAACGCAGTTCAACAGTAGCAATGAGATTACATCCTGGTTATAAAAGACTGTATTGCCTCTTGCCAATGCATGGATGAGAGAGAGGTCATCATGGCAACATGCCTCTATGATCTACTTGTCTTCTGTGGACCTTAAAATGGCATATTACTGAGTTGGTAGAGTGCAATGTAATACCTTGTTTCTCTTCCTATCAAAGTTTTATTTCTGACTGATGTTTGTCATATTATGACAATGATGATGATGATGATGATGATTATTTAATAATAAAGTATCCCAAAATGTCTTATGAAAGGTAATGTGAACGAACAGGGTCATGGTGCCAGTGTTGTGTGCCCTATAGCTGTTGATGCATTTGTATTTCAGGCATTATGGCAAATGTTCCTGGTGTGTGCAGTTTTTCAACAGGTATACATTTTCTTTCCTACCTGTTCATAACATTTGTGGACAAGATATTAAACAAAAGCTACAGTTTGCTGGTGTGTGAAAGTGAGGAATTCATCCTTGTTATCTATAGACATTAAAATTTGTGTTTGACCTCAATGTCAAATTCCATAGTCACTGAAGTGGTTTGCAGGTGACTATAAAGTCATCTGGATAAAAATCAACACTTCCATCTCAGTGTTTGTGATTCTTTTCCAGAAGAGAGCAATTTGCTTTCTGAAGGTGACGGGAGAGGCAGGTACCTCATACTAGGCTGATGTTCACAGTGAATGTTGGGGGGTGCTCAGGTCAGAGAATAAATACAGTAGTGACATACTGCAGAAATAGTATTGGACTGTGAAGGTGAACTATGAATTGCCTAATAAGCAGAAGGCCAAATTTTAACAATACATCTAGGCCTCTAGCTTCAGCTCTATTAACAAATTTTGCATGGTGACCAAAGGGATGAAACTGCAGATAAAAATGGCTGAAATTAAGTTCCATATATGATAGACTGAAGAGCTCGGCAGTGCAGGACAATCTCAAAGCACAGCCACTGCTCCTCCATGTTAAGCCCAGTCAGTTGATGTGGCTTGTATGCCTTACGAATTACCCCCAAATGCATTTTGTGCGAGGTATATCAGGGAAATCTCTCTAAGAAGATGTATAGAGGAATATGCAGGACAGTTATATCTCTCATTCTGCCTTGAAATGAACAAGATGAGATATAACCATAGAAGTATGATCTGTGTTGCTCAACTTGCAACCAAAGTGGCTTTAATTAGAGCAGTGCAAGAGAAGGGTGTTTTTTTTTATGGTGAGATGATATAAAAAAATTGGATAAAAGCATATTTGATTCAAGCCAGATTTGATCGCTTTGATTTGACTTAGGAATTATATCTCTTTTTTTCTTTTAACTTAAGATATAAGTTTACTAGAATAACTTGGTGGTTATGCATCAAGAAATTCTGAACACTGAGGTAAAAGTCTGATCCTTTATGTATAGACTGTTATTTGATAACACTCCAAAGGTGTATAATGTTATCTGCTCCTGGTGCTAAGAAAGAAATATACAATTACCATATTTTACCAAATTTATAGATGCCCTGTTATCAAAGTTAAACAGTGATTAACTCTCCAAGATATGCTGTTTTCACCCTTGTTTACATATCTTATAGAAAGTCCAACATAATTCATAAAATGGTAGTTGTTGTGCTGCATTGCTGAGGATGTGGAGTAATAGGAACATATAAAATTTTTAGATAATCTGTGGATATTTTGTCCTGTTTTGCTAATACATTTTTACTTATTTAACATGACTTAATTATATCAGCATATTTCATTTTTATAGTAGTTTTCAGGTCATGCAAAAATACATATAACATATTTTCCTGTTATTAAGAGCAGTCAATATTCTATATTTTGGTCATTGGTTTGGCCAGTTCATGGATTCAAGATGCAAGAAATGATTTTTTTCTAAATCTGAACTGCTATATCTCAGTACGTATATTGTCAATGTTGGATGGATAATCTGAACTTAGCATCTTTTGTTTTTATTTTATTTATTTATTTATCATTTGTTCACTGGGAAAGTCTGACTAGGACAAAGCCTATTTTCAGTGGAGGCCCAGGGAGAAATGCTCCAGACGCATGTTTTTGGATTGTGGAAAGAAACCGGAGTACCCAGAGGAAACCCACATGAATGCAGGGAGAATATGCAAACTCTGCACAGAAGGCACCCCAACCGAGAACTAAACCGAAGAACTTCTTGCTGTGAGGCAACAACATTAACTGCTGCACCAATGTGCCACAAAAATATTGATGTGTTTAGAGCAAGCTACCTGATGACCAACTCATCAAAAAAAAAAAAAAAGCAAAGTCATTGACTAGCATGATAATCAACAAAAAATCTCAGCTAAACACACTTGACCACAAGCCCACACTCATATATGTACACAAATAATACACAAACACACACATGCATACACATTGAAATACACTTCATGTATCATTCAAAATAATTTGTAATAAATAGGTAGGTACTCGAAATTAGAAAATGGCAGATATGAAGATGATACAACAGACTGGTTTTGTTTTCTTACTTTTTAGACTTCTCCAATTCTGATTTCTTTAATATTTTAAGCTGTTAATAATGAGACCTCTAACTTGTAAGCTAGAAATAATAAGCAATCCAATGTTATGGATACTAAAAGATTACTTTACTATGCATATAACACCCAAGTACACAACCAGCTACATTTACAATATTCTAACAAATTTTAGAGACTTAATATATAAACACCTCAAATATAAGAATGGTTTCTTTTACTATTCCCTATAGCATTTACACAAGAATCTTTGTGAACATCAGACTTAAATAAAATCACATTGTTTAAATAAAATAAACTTAAGTTTTGGTTTCAACATGACATCAGACAGTAATGCTAAAAGTGTAGATCAGATAATACAGGAATTTCAGTTGGACAAATCCTTATGGCTAGATATACACACCGTCATATTATTTATAGACAGTAAAATAAATTTGATCTCACCAACAACCAAACATGATACTAGTGCATTACTAGACTACTTTCAGTCAATCTTATAGCATAAAAGGGTTCTCATCCAGGAAAAAAGAGGTCATTGTTCCCCTCTACTCGTCACTCATTAGACCCATTATAGAGTACAATGCCCCTTTTGGAATGTACCTCATGAGACATCTGCAGCAGCTGGAAAGGCCACAGAAGTACCTCATAAACAGGATTACTGCCTCAAACAAATGCCCTACACTGACCACCTCAAAAAACTCCAGCTTTACTCCGTAGCATATCGCCTACTCCAAGGTGATCTCTGCCTAACATATAAAGCTATGTCAAACCCAGAGCTGTTGGACATGCTACACCTAAAGAAATCCCAATCCCTCCGAGCTACACGCTCTAGGGACCTAAACCTTTTCACCACAATAAACAGGACATGCTGGAGGGATAGTTTCCTGTCCCAGAGACTTCCTATACTCTGGAACAGGCTACCCATCTATGTCAAGCAAAGTTCCTCATTAGCACTCTTCAAGAAGAATCTTGATGAGTGGATGGAAAATAGGAAATACACCCCAGGGATCACTTCTGTGTCTCTGCTGGACAGTGGCATAGGAAAATAACTTTCTTGGGTGGCGTAAGCTATGGAACCTTGCTGGCTAGGCTTACGGAGCCCTTGGGCCTATAGCCTAGTAACTACTTATGAACCTATGAAACTATAATCAAACTTATTCAGGCAAACTTTCTTTTATATTCAGAATCATAAGAAATGAAATGTATAGCTGCCCAGAAAGTTATTGGAATTACTTCTACACAATTAATAATGAACTTCCCTGTGATCAAGACAAAATAAGCATATTAGAATCGGCAGGGAAAACAACTCTGTCACTTAAATGGAAAGTATACACCTGGAGATTTATGTACAGATCTTTTTATACTTCTCAACTAATGAATAAACTCAACAGAAAACAGAACATTTGTAACAAATATGTCAGACATAAATATAGATTGGGCTCATATGTTCTATGATTGTCCGTCTATAATAGTATTTTGGGGGAGTGTTAATGAACTATTACAGGCACTATTCACAGATAATTTCATGCTTAACAAGTCTCTAGTGCTTTTTAATACACTCATATCGCACAGTGTTAAAAAAGTAAAATATCCTTTACTTTGGGCAATACTTGCTGTAGCTAGAAAGGGCATTACAAAAAATGGATATCTAAATCCCCTCTTACTTTCATTGAATTCAAGAATATGTTAAATGAAGTTTGTCATTTACAACTTAAAACTATAATTTCTAGAACAACTAGAAAGACTCATGCATACCATATGTGGGTATATTTACAGAATTTGTTGAAAAAATTAACAATTACAATGAATAACTCCAGTTTCTTTTTTTTTTCTTCTATATGTGAAACAATCAGTAATGGTTGAACTACTGCATTTTATGTAAAGATTAATGGACATCTTTGAAAATACCTTAGTTATTTTATTTTATCAGTTATTCTATATAGTTATTTGAGTTTTATATGTTACAATCCCTGAAATTACAATTTTTCTGTGAAATTTATGTGATTGTTTATAAATTTGTTTTATTTAAAATCAATGAAATTGTTTAAAAAAAAAAAAAGTAGACAGTCTGTCAACTAAAATGGCTGAATATCAAACGAGTGGAATCTCCTCTAAAGAGGTAGGTTTAATAATTATGTTTTGAAGGTTGATAGTTTACAGCCACAACAACCAAACTTCAGGAGTTTAGAAAAGGATTCTCTAGCAGTAGCTGTCATTTTTTCAAATTCTCGAGATGAAGTTTTTGGTGACAAACCTAGCTTTCTGGACTTACAACACATTCTGTTTATTAATTGATGCCACATGAGTGGATGACCTTTCACAAATTTTCTTACAGCTTTGAAGCCATCCATTATGTGTCCAGACCTTATCTTTCATGTTTAGTGTCTCCTCACTGAGTATATGACTTTAATATTCCCATCACTCATTCTTTGCTTGCTATAGAATGAACTGGATTTCAGGATGACTATGGTCAAGGTACATTGGTTTTGGAATCAACAATGACTTACATCATCTTGGAAATGACAGTTACATTCCTCAGTCCTGGCTACTTACGAGTTAGAATCTTAGGGTTCAGGGTACAGGGACATGTGGTAACCTGTATCAAGTGAAACCAAAAGTTCTCAGTTGCTATAAGGTGCTATAACAACTGAGAAGAATCATGCAATTTACAGTCCAACACCTGCACACTGTCAGAGAAGTTCACATATTATGTGCTCTTGGCATTCATAGAAACTGGTTCTTTGGGCAAGCTGTACTAAAGGGGAAAGGGGTGTTATCACTCAATCCAAGGATTGCCAGAGCAATGGAATTCAAATAGGGTGCTTTAAATATGGATTTGATAGTGACCAGACACTACAGCAGAATACAGCCTTTCTTTTCGAAATTCCAAGAACATTGAGCTTTAATAGGGGGTCCTTTGTCGCAGGACAAGGAGGTGAAATTCAGAAAGGTGATACTCGCAGTCTAAGTTAGTATACACTATGTAGAAGTGGCATTCAGAAAGAAAAACAATTAAGTTTGGTTGTACCCGTATAATGCTCATATATAACTGCATTTTGAGTCAAAATTATTGGCAAACAGTACATAAGTGACAATTTCTAGTGTAATGCCAGTACATTAGATTAATTCAAATTCCATGATTTTTGTACTTGTGAGTAAATTAATTACTCTAATACAGTGCTAACATATGAGAAAGATACAGAGACAATGTTCTTAGCACACATTTTGTGACTTACAGCTATTTTAGTCAGACATCCCTCTCAAATGTCCATATTTTTGCAGACTGTCCAGATTTTTGCCTCATATTTTTGGTCTGTTCCTCATAAAATTTGAGTTCTTCTGACAAATTATTGATAAATTAAAATCACTAAATAATAACAGACATTTGAATTTCAGGCTTCATACCCTTCGGAAAATGGATGCAAATGCAATACCTGTTATTCTAGCAACTTTCTAAGTTTATATGAGCAATATTTAAGACCTGTCCCATTTTTGGACCTTTGTCCCCCCATTGTTTTTGGCTTAGTCCAGATTTCTTACACTAAGAAGTTGAGAGGTATGTATGCAGACATAAAAGATATTCAAAGGTAGACTTCTTGGTACAAAGGATAATGCTTATACTAATAAGCATACAAAACACAGTTATGCAGGGAACACTGGTTTGCTTTACACAGTAGCACAACACTTTACTGTAGGTATGGGAGACATGTTTGAGGGGTAGGGAGGAGGATATGGACACCTACAATGCAGTGACACCACAAATATAAAGTAAATCCGTTTAAATGGTAATAGTGTAAATGTAGCCATATAGAAAATACTTATGCCAAAAATGCTGTTATAAATGCTAGGTCAAATTACTGCTTCTAAAGGAGTAATAACTAACTAACTAAATAAATAAATACATAAAACATTGGGTATGCTATACAAAAAGTTAGTTGTTTTTAAAAAATCGTTAGACAAGTATATGTCTCTATAACTTTAGCTACATCAATATCAATATCTGTTTCTACAGATATATATGGTTTACTATCAAAATTGCAACCTTCAATACAGCAACTAATAACACCAAGGAGGGAACACTGAACAGGTCACTATATCGAATCACATGCCAATTATTCGATATGGCATTATTCAACAAACCATTTCCCCTGTACCTTTCAGAACAGGAACTATAGTTCTAGTTGTGAGCAGTATGAACATACTGCACAACACTAAACTTCACATTTTTGCAGGGAGACACGCCACTCTGCAGCCCCCCATGGGGTGCTGCACCCCCATACACCCAGTAAATTATATATTCCAACACCGAGATCACATTACAGTGGGAAAAAGGGTATTTGCGAATCTTGACTGTTCAGTGATCTCTACTAATCACATTGAGCACATGTGTGTACAGTACATTCGCTGACCAGGAACTCACACACACGATGGTTCGATAACACTGGATTCAGCCAACTGGAATTTGACATCCCACGGTCGCCGAACCTTCACTCATAATTTTCATGATAAACCCATATATATATATATATATATATATATATATATATATATATATATATATATATATATATAAATAGATAGATATGTAGACATATAGATATACATAGATATATAGATATAGATATCGATATAGATATTAGAAGAGAAGTTACTCTAAGGATGGACCACTAAAGAGATTAGAAAGCATGACAGAGAAAGTTAGCACTAGTCTGAAGTCATTGGCTCCAAATTAGCTAGCAAGTGTTTATAGACATGAAAACATGGATGTACACACACGCAAGACCAGTGACAGCCCATCTGCTCCATATGTGCACCACACAGTAGGAGGTGTATATCTGCTGTGTTAGACAATTATCAGTTATCACAGACATAACTTATCCACTTGGCATACAGTACTAACCAGAGGAATGCTTTATTAATACTCCCTGGAAGAAGTAAAAGGAGACCTTTATTAACATCTGCATCTATTTTTCTGAGTCAGATTTTAATGTAGTTGGTGTATTGAAGGTCCAGGGGAGAATCAAACAGCCAGAAACCAGGTGTCTTTCCCTAAAAGGAGTGTATGGCATTATATTTCCATGGGACCATCCTCTGGTAGGAGCCATTATCTCTTCCTTGAAAAAAGAGGTTAGCGTTTATGTGAAAGTTGGACAGTTGTTAAGGGAGTGCAGAGAAGTGTTAAGAACTGGCTTAAAAATATTTAAATATATTTAAGGTTTTCTTGTCTACTGGCATTTGTTAGCTGATTCTAAGCTTGTATTTTCTAGCAGCTGTTATTTTTCCTGCAATTGTTTTCTTATTTCTTTGACCTATCTTTAACCATAATTATAAATCTACCAAGAGTTATGGGTAATATATTCATGTCTGCTGTCATTTTATATTTTACATTGTTTTTATCCCTGTGTCTTCTCAGTCATCAACCCACCCATGATTTAACTGGCTCATTTTTTTCATCTTTGGCACTTAGCAGCTCATAGGAGGCTAACAGTCAAGCAGCCATCAATAGTTTTCTGTTTGGATAAACCCAAACTGCTCGTGATATACTAAGGCACAAGGAGAAGAAGTTTTAGAATTTATTCAAAAAGTTGAGCACTTTCATCTTACTTAATAAAGACTTCATCAGTACTATACAATGCATGTTCTGTGCAGTTTACTATCAAAATCATGAGTACAGATTAGACAAAAATGGAAAAGTTGAATAACAGTTGGATGATTCCTAACCTAACCTAACCTGCACAAGTGTGAGTGTGCAGTTTTGCGAATGCCATCATGCATTCACACACCTGACATTGGCATTATGACTACAGACTGTAGTACAGTGGGGATTGGGAAATTACCCATTTCCCCACTGTAGTGTGATCTCAGAGTGGAATATATTATTTGCAGGGGGTGTGGGGAGTGCAGGGGAGCTTGCCCCCCCCTGCAAAAATGGACATTTCTGTGTTGTGCAGTATGTATGTACTGCTTACAAATTCTACTTCTGTTGGTGTTCAGCAAGCTGCAGGGGAAGGCATATGTCAAATAATGCTGGATATTTGAATTCGGCATTATATTTGACATAGTGCCTGTGTTCCTGTGCTGATTTTTGGTGATGTGATTCACACGAATGACCAGATTTTTTTTCTGGTGTTCACGAGTTTGATAGTAAACTATTTTATACTATTTCCTTTAAAATCATGTAATACAATTCACCCAATCAAGACAGAGATGTAATTACAGATCCCCCCAAACAAACTATCATCAGTAACCTTAAAATATATTACTACCTAATTATATACCACACAAAATATATTAAAACATTAATAATAAAATTATGATTTTAAATTGTTAAAATATTTAAATAAATACCAAATAGTCGCAAAATTTTCAAATCAGGCAGCCAGACTGATATGTCATGTAAACAGCTAGCAAAACTTCACAGCCTAGCTGCTTATATCGCTTTTATTGACATACATTTTTAATACACTCATAATTAAAATGCTATTGTTTAAACTGGGGGGGGGGGGGCTTGCTTTCAATTTCAACTGCAAGGAGAGCTCCCTGTACTCTATCCTGGTCACTCAGGATCCTCTCTGGCATTAAAAGGTATTTGTTTCAATACAGAAAATTTGGAAAAAACTTGAACCACGTTCCTTATTATGCCTGCATAGAGCATTTGTCTTAAACTGATGCATGATCTCATACATATGTTCATATATCCTTTTCTTTAACACGATCAGTTTTCCCCAATGTAAAACCCAAGACAGCTTTAACGATATGCCAAAAAGATCACTCCTTTGTTATAACAATTAAGATTCCTAGATGCCAAGCTAACTTACCCAGTATCAATCAGGCACTGGCACCACAACTGAATGTGCCTTTTTTGTGATTACACTATTCTTGTTCCCTGAAGTATTTTTTTCTTGACCCTCTTTCATATTGCAATTTCTTTTGTTCACAAGTCGAGACTTATTGGGAATAATATTATTAATCTCAGGAAAATGTTAACATGTCCCAGTGTTTAGCAACAATATATTCAATATCCATTGCATTCCTGTTATAATTATAGACAAATACATTTGAATATGTGCCATCATCAGATTCAGCTCATACCACAGAATGGAGTCCTTCTCCTAGAATTGGCTTGCATTTAATATGTCAGACTTTGATTCTTATGTTCATAACTAAGTCCCTGGGATAGCCTCTCTCAATAAACATTTCACTAAGATGGCTAGTTTCTTCTAAAAACTGTTGATAATTCAATGTCATATGTGCCACCTTTACCGTCTGTCCTTTAATTATACTTTTCTTTTGATGGAAAGGATGGTCACTAGAGAAACTTAAGTAAGACTTAGAAAAGGTTTCTTCTTGATGACTTGTGCATTTAAAACAATGCTGGTATGTATCTTTATATAACTTAACATCTAAATAGTTATATATAGAAATGGAATGTGTACATCTTAAAAATAAAGTTGTATTTTGAATGTAATTTATAAAATCCATCAAATCTTCATAGAGTTGTTTCAGAATATGGATATATCAACTAAAAATGAGTGTAGATACTCCAAAAAGAGAAACAATGGCAGTTAAATGTATCAGTGTTATGCATGTCCATAAACCACATAAGCAAATACTGGAGCACAAGCCACTCCCATCACAACTACTTGGGCTTTCTTATAACACTTCCTGCTAAAAAAAAAAATGAAAAAGAAAATGAAAGAAAAGTTCAATATCAATGAATTAAAGCTTCACTAAACCATTCAATTCCTACTGTATGTGGGATGACTGAAGAAAAGATCTACTATATCAATAGTTACAAAAATCAAGCCATCACGATACAACTTAGGACTTGCTTTCCTAAGAAAGTCACAGGAGTCCTTCACTATGTAAATGTGGTTGGACAGAAACATTTTAGAACCCCTTGAAGCCACTATTGACTTAAAAGTGGAGTTTTAATGGTCTTGTGTACTTTAGGTATGCCAAAAACTGCTGGAAAAAGAGGATTATTTATTTTGAAAAATACAAGCAAATGTCTATCAGTATATCCCTTGCATGACAAGATCTCTAAGAATAAAATCTTTTAGCAAAAACTATGTTAATTTCATTTCTTGAAACAATAGCATATATTTCATAATCATTTAAAATATTGACATATGTAATTCATAGTCCATTGTGTTCATGATAACAACCCCCACCAATGCCCTAATCAGGTTTTATAATCCTCAAAGAGTTATTATCAGAAAGGTCTTTCAATAAAACATTTTCTACTTTCATAAAGGTTATGTAGTCCATAGTTTTTAGATTTGAACAAACTCCTAATATCCTATTCAACTAAACCCTCAAAAACCTGAAGTGTTGGATGCAATAGAAGGTTAAATACACATTTTTTTTCTTTAATAAACCAATCTGTGAATGGATTTGAGTGTTTAGCCTAGCCTGTCGTTTCCCATGGTAGCAGTCAAGTTTGGCTACAATGCCAACTTCATGAAAATGTACGTTACCTTGCCTACCTGACTCAGGTGTCTGAGGTATGTATTGCTTGAAATGGCCACCCTCATCTCAGGCCCAGTGCTGCTGCTGAATCTCATTGCAACACACAGTCTCTTCTAGTTGTCAGTTCTGCTGTGGACCTATTTGTCTCTCTCTGTCTCCTGTAAGGATGGTTTAGCTAACCATTAACTCATTCGCCCTGTTAGCACCATCTGTGCTTGTATTATTAACCAATCCCAAGTCTTTTCAGTCACTGCCATGATGGTAACAATGCATCTGCTTCATTTTAGAATATGCTTTTTTTTCTTACATATTAACCTTTCTTTTTTAATCAAATGAAAACAGCCTAGCAGTGTCACCAGCTTTTTTGAAATTGTTACTCTCTGTAACAGCAACTTTATAACTCTGGTTAATTCATTGTACTATGGAGTTTCTTGTAGGTACCTGTGTACTCCAGTCTAAGCAAAGATCTATGAACTGCTATTCAGCTCCTCTGGATGATTCTGAGATAAGATAATCATAGCTTTAATCAGTTCAAAAAGGAATGCCAGAAATAGGAGAACTCACTCCAGTGTCACTGGCTCAACAGGACTGCAGACATAGTGTGCTTAACACGAAATAGATAGTTAATGCACAATATGCTTTTGCTATGAGTCTGTGAACTAAATATCAATGAATTAGTAGCAGTTTACTGAGAACCCAGTATAAACAAGAGAAAATTATACAGAAAAATAAAACAAAGAACTAACTGATGGCAAAACATTAAACAAAATATACTAAAAAAGCAAGAGTTGTTGCAGGGAGGCAAGTCACAGCATACATTATAGCACTCACTCCTACACCCCTATTACTCTAACAATTATCCTCATTTTTGAGGTTATACCACCTTAGAGAAACAGCGACACAGAAAAAAACTCACACTTTTTATCTAAGTATTTAATAATTTAAGATTTGTTTCAGACAGAAGAAGAAAAACGACCATTGTTACAAAAGATTTAGTACACTAGAACTGCAGGCTAAGAAAATTAAGGAAATATGAATCAAAATATTATGCTTTGATAACTTGTGCAAAAATGCTACATCGATATACAGTTTAGACAGACTACACAAACAAGCATGTTAATCTCATTTATAATCAATTATATTGTACATCGAGTGTGTAGAATATATGAGCTAAATGTCAACTACAAAACTGGAGTACAAAATGTGAATATGTTTTATTGCATTATAATTATACCCAGTATGGTTCAGCCCACTCATCCACTATATGCACACACAAAATTCAATTAATTTTCTATAATGTGCCATTTATGCCACTACCACTGTCGTTGTAACACAACTACAGCTTAACCACTGCCACAGATAGAAATGGGCTATACTTGCAGCAGTGCAAAGGAATAACAACCCTGTAACATATCAAGATTCTGGGACAACAACCTAATGTGATATAAATGAGCAATTCATATGAAGAAATGGGTAATACCATGCACTAGTACCATACTGAGCTCAGCCATTTCCAGCAATCAAATAGCTGTGTGTAGGCAGGAGCTATGGCAGTATATGCAGGTTTGCACCTTCAGTCTATCTACGGGATACCTTTTGTATGCAGGCAAGTGCTATAGTAGTATAAGGTTTGCATTGTGACCCAGACTTGCACACTCAGTATATCGACAGGATACCTTGTGTGCTGTTTTTCTAACTATGTTCACAATGCTGTCCTTTAGAGTATTCTAATTATGTAGGTGATTCCAGACCTAGGCACCTTCTGCTCTAACATGTGAGTACACAGTCTGTGACATTGCAAACCCTTTAAATAATGACAGCCCATTAGTGCTTCCTGTACTGTATAACTCACAGGCACATAGCCTGTGACACTGTATACCATGTAAATAATGCAACCTCATCAGCACTTGCTGTACTATATAACATATGGATACATAACCTGTGGCACTGCAGACCCTTTAAATAATGCAGTCTCCACTATGCAGCATTTTCTGCACTAGCCACAACGGTAGGATTAACAATGTCACCTTGATGTAAATGTTATTGGCTGCCACATTTCTGAAACCAGTTTCTTTCATTGTTTTGATTAAAGTGCCAATGCAATGAATTCAGGACTGGATAACAGCTCATTATGCCACTCGTTTTATACTGTGGCACACTGGGTGTACACTTATGAATGAGTGATTCTGCATCTATATTAGGCAGAGGTGTGGTGAGCCCTTCTGGTGCCCAGGGCCATTCCTAATGTACTTGATGTTAAAAACAATGTATTTTCTCTCTTTTATATTACTCAAGTAATTGCTACAAGTGTAGCAAGCTGCTTGCCACAGCTAACATGGAATGCTGAGTGATTCACCCCAACAAAAAATGCCTTATTGCCATTCATTTCTCAATGCTGATAATGAACTATGCCACACAAGGAGAGATAAAGAAAAAATCCACAAATGCATTAATGGCATTCAGAAACTGAAGGTTGGTAATGAAGATTACACCCCCTGACATCTTATAGCCAGAGTGGCTGCGCCCTTTGCCTCATGCTAGCTATACATCTGGAATCAGTCACCCATAAGTACCACCAATGAGATTTCTTCTGGGTTGTAGAAGGTCCCAATATGAATGGCAGAGATATAGTTAGGGTAGGTGAAGGAGGCAGCTGCCATGACCACAGGATGCAGCAGCTGTATGGCAGTTCTGAATGCCCATGACATTTTTTTCTTTTTAAGTCTATTTATGGACAAATTCAAGCCAATAAAGCCAACCCGTACTAGCTGTGGGCATGCATGTTTCAGTCTTCTTATGTCATCATCAACACAGCATAAGTGGAATGTTTGGCTAATCTTTAATAACACCAGGTTGTCGAACCCAGCTGATAGTGCTGATGATGCCATAAGAAGGCAGAAACGTGCATGTCCACAGCTAGTGGGGTTTGGCTTTATTGGATTGAATTTGTCCATAAATAGACTTAAAAAGAAAAAAGTCATGAGCATTCAGAATTGCCATATAGGTGAAACACCTAATGTCCTTAAAGGGTCATTTGCATATTCCCTATGCTGCCACTAATACAAGAAATTTAAGAAATCACACAGTGAAAAATCTAGCCTTGCTAGATTTTTCTTCTGGTTTTTACTGATTATTTTTTCTGTGTGACCTTTTTACTCATTGTTTTAGTTTGTTGGTTGGGATATTTTGCAGACAACCTAATGGTTATGGATATCAGCTGGGTACGACAACCGGGTGTTACTAAAGGTTAGCCAAACATTCTATTTATGCTATGCTGATGATGCCTTAAGAAGGCTGAAACATGCATGTCCACAGCTAGTGGAATTTGACTTTATTGTTCTGAATTTGTCTATAAATAGTCTTAAAAAGAAAAAAGTCATGGACATTTAGAGTTGCCATATAGCTGAAACACCTGATGCCCTTAAAGGGACATTTGCATATTTCCCATGTTGCCTCTAATACAAGAGGTTAAAGGAATCACACAGTAGAAAGCATAAAGTTACATGAAATTGTATAAACACACAATTGCACCTTAATTCAAAAAAAGTAACCCCAGGGGTGGGACTGTATTCTGTGGCTCAGTCGTGTGTGCATCACTTAGGGTAGTTTGTTATGCTATGCAGCTGATGACATCATGAATACATTAAAAAGTGAAGCCTGCACACAACGGAGGAAGTACTTCTCCCTATCATAAAGTGAAGTAATAGAAAATTCCATGTTAATGTCATTTATTGGATATTTTAAGTATAAAACATACTGTTTAATTAATTATATACAATAATAAATAGTTTAAGACATGTAGTTTGCCCTAATCATAGACATACACACGTATAATAGAAAAAGTTAAACATATTGGAAATTGTAAATATGAAAGCATACTGTAATATCTATCACATACAGTAATAAATATGTTAATAGATGTATATATTCTCAGTAATTAAAACAGAGCATGTACTTGCCCCTATTGTAAAGTAAAAGTGATAGAAAACTACAGTATTAATGTCATGTATATACAATACTTTGTGTAAAACATGCTGCATAATTAATTATAGACAATGATAGTTTAATGCATGTAGTTTGCCCTAATCATAGACATGCATACTTACAAAAAGTCATGCATATTGCCAACTGTACATATAAAAAGATATTGGAATATAGCTCATGCACAATAACAGATACATTACTAGAGGTATACATTTGCA